>NW_018164532.1:111088-116865 GCF_001263595.1 Phalaenopsis equestris
TGTATTTATATATCAGCACCTAAACTTCAATTTTTTTTTTTACATTTATGACATTTTATCTATGCATGAAGTTTAAAATTCAAAATAGTGATATTTTTTATGTGTGATATAATAAAATTTGGGAGGTATAAATGCAAAAAGTAATGTATAGGTGTTAGATCTGTAAATATATAGGAATTGAGTGATATGTATGTAAATCTTCTAAGAAAATAATACCGAACATTTTTTATTTCCTTAATTTAAAAAAAATCACTCTAAATTGTGTGCATATATTTAACTAATGAATTTGATTAGTTAAAAATTATTTTCAAAATTTGTATAATTAAATTAGTTAATTTATTTAAAATAATTTCATGAATTTCATTATTTTAATAATCGGTTGCAAATAGTACTTAAATTTTTTATTTAAATTTAAAATTTCATCTTAAGATTTGATCATCATAATTTTAATCTAATTTTTATTTTAGATGTTAGATATTATTATTTTCCCTTGAGTTATTATTTATTTATTTATTTATTTAATTTTAGAAGCCTCGCCATGCACGTTTTTACATTGCGATTGGTTTGAAAGCATAAGAAGTCTGAGCAGGAAGTTTCCCAGCACTAATAAAAGTTTTAGAATTTTATAATCTCTAAATTAATTATAAGACCTTGGAATTATCTTAAGGGTTCAAACATATGCTATTTTGTTGAATTCTGATTTGTCGTTGAATCACACCCCAAGCGTTACAGCATAAGAAGAGAGAGAGAGGAGATTATAAAGTATAGTGATATTGCATTTTCATGCCTGCTTAAATGGGCTTGTGTAAGATGATTTAGATGATTTACATATCTGAGCCTATTGTGTGGTTGCTCTCTAACTCGGTCGATTAGGCTAGTATGATTTCGGTTAGATGGGGCCGATTTGGTACACTAGGCTTTACTCGGTGCTACTGATGGGCTAAGCTTGATTTACTTTGAGTCGATAGGACTAACTTGGTCAATTAGGCTCAGTCCATCAGTTGATATGGTCTGACTATTGACTCTTTATCCCTAGATGAGAAGCTCCTATCGACATAACAAGACTAAGCTATCGAGCAAAGGATGAATTACTTTGATCTGATAGACAGTATTCCCCGACGATGGGGCCCTTTGGAATGATTATAAGGTTCTATTATATTGTCAATTTTGGTCCCTGATCAGGAGCGCAGAGAGCGTCCGTGGGACGATTGGTGATATTAAAGAACTAGAATCTTTCATCGAGTTGGAAATACCATATGATAGGTTGAAAGCTTTCCTTTGATATTCTTGTAATGGTTAGCTAGGAAGCTTATCTGTCCTTGCGTTAATCAGATTGGTTCAGATTCAGATTGTTCAGTCGTTCTCCTAGCTCAGTTGAGCTTCAGCTTTAGCTCGAACGACTATGCTTGATCAAAAAAGTAGGTCTCTTGGTTTCTTGTCACTGGGCTCTATTTTATTCTTGTTTTTGTCTTCTCGAGATCCGTGCTGACACATTTTTTATTTATATTTTAGTTATATGATTCTCTTACTTCTTGTAGGAGACGTTATGATAAGAAAAAGAGAACTAAACACAAAAGTACATATCATTTATTTCGTAATTAGTGCTTCAACAATTGAGCTCTGAAATTTCCGTTCTCATGATTCTTATAAATATGATGTGATGGGGCTCTTTTGATATTCAATTTTGCTCTGCACCTCTTTATGTGAATCAGTCGGCTTCCAAGTGCTCGAACCCTCCCCATGAGCTACCTAGCAGGGAAACACTTCTTGCCCTTTTGTGAAGCTGATGCTGTGAAATTGCCTAGAAATTGAGAAGAAGAAAAAAGTCGCTACCAAGAAGCAAAAGAATACAAGCGACCAATCAAGTGGGTTCGTCTGACTCATTTCATGGTCCTCGGTTGAGGAAAAACCAAGCGGATGATGGAGGCAAATTGGGCAACCTAAGTGTTGGTCTGTTGATTCGACCTTCTATTGTGGTTCGAGATGGGTCTGCTAAACGAACCGTGCAGCCTTCAACACATGCAGATGAGGACCTGACCGCATTGCCAGTGGTGGTAGCCCAATCACCAGTCGATAGCAAAGATGGTGAGGTTGATTGTCCGAATACTCATTGTGTGGTTCATTGTCCTGGCGCCTCAATGAGATCAAGAGTTCCTTTGCTCGGACAATTGGGATCCAATGAGAGAAAGAAATGTTCAAGATGTCAACTCGAAAGGAGAAGATTAGGGAGGAGATAACAGCCCTTCGTCTGGAAATGTCTGAAGTCTGAGAGGAATCCCTTGTACAATGGGCTCAAGGATAAATTTTGTATAGGAGGCCACATTGGAAGGAGCTTTTCTTAACCGAGCCAGTTGACGATCAACTTATAAAGTACTTCCTCAATGATTAATTTCCAAGTGTAATTTATAATGTAAAGTTTCAGAATAAAATTTGTGCTTATTTCTCGAATCCCATATTGTTGTGATGTTTGTGTAAGTGTGTTTTTGAATTTAATGTACAATTTCGTTTTTCTACCTTTGTGCGATGGTTCCACTTCTCCCATAATCTTATATATAAGGGCTATGGGTTGAATCACGTTACGCTTTTACTACTCTTTTATCTTTGGTCCTTCTTATTCTCTTGGCTTTCTATTTTTCTCCTCTCTATGCTTGGTTACAATGACTCCAAAGTATTCTCCGAAAAATTTCAAGTCAGTCATGACGCCCAAGAGATCGATTATGATATTGAGGGAGGTAGCCTAGTTACAATAAATTTATGTCTTTGATCCCGCCATCAAGCTCCAAGCCATTGGAGGAAAATACCGGGAAACGAGTCTATTTGGGAATGATTTCATTTTTTCACCAGTCCAATTAAAATACGATTTGAGGATGTTGTTCAACCATGAGTTGCAGGCATTCTTCAACCACTATGGGGTCATTCCTACTTAGATTCTACCAAACTTCATCGCTGCCATCTTGCCATACATTATTTTCTGCCGCCGAGCGGGCATTCCGCAGTGGACAGAACTTTTCACTTACATGTTCTCATTCCGAAAAGTCAATCAAAAGTTCATTTATTTTCTTGGCTTCTAACTTTCACTCTTGTGAGTTATATATTATAATTTCATCTTGACAACCCTATATGTGCCCATGTTATAAGTTAGGTTTCCAACTTTTCATAGTTTTATAGGTGTTTTGAAATCCAAAGAAAGAAAAATTCTCCTAATCTTTATAGCTATTATTAGGGTTGTTTACAATCCCATTTCGAGCTGGGTTGGAGTCCGCTCAAAATTAAATCGAGCTCTAACTGACTAGAAATCGAATTGAACTGACTCAAATTGAGATATTTGGATCCATTTCAGCTATAAGTATGCTCAATCTGACTCAAAATCAAAACTAGTTGGCTAAAATCAAGTTATTATTAGGGTTGTTAACAATCCCATTTCTAGCTGGGTTGGAGTCCGCTCAGAATTGAATCGAGCTCTAACTGGCTAGAAATCGGATTGAACTGGCTCAAATTGAGATAATTGGATCCATTTCAAGTAAAAGTAAGCTCAATCCGACTCAAAATCAAAACTAGTTGGCTAAAATCAAGTTATTTGGATCCATTTCAAATAAAAAATACTCCGAGGCGATCTCGAGTCAATTCAAGTCAATTCATGCATGACTCGAAATAGCACCAGAAAAAATAGATCTAAAGTTTTGGCTCATAGCCTGACTCGTTTATTTCGATTTGATCTCGAAACAAGCCAAAATTCAAATCGATTTTCGAGCGTTAACAATCTTCGAGCTAAACTCATATGCTTAATTAACTTTATTTTGAAGCAAAATATAGAAAATCTGCTCATGTAAATTATTCAAAAAATAAAAACATACATTCATTATAATATCATGTGGGCAAAATTATAATATGTGATTGATTTTATAAATTATTATAATGAAACTAGTTTTTTTATTATTATTATTATTTTTAATTAAATATTCTCGGCTTGTGGACGACTAGAGGTCTAATTATTTTATTTGAATCATAATCTCAGTCTACTTAGGCTAAAATATAATAATCTTAGTGTATGCTTAAATCATTAATTTTACTTCTAATTACACATTAATGACAGATAATTTATGTCCAAATTTATTTAACTTCGTGTCAGTAATACATACCATAAATAAGTATGATGTGACAATTTCTTAATTACTCAAGTATAATCCATTGAATATGACATCAAACATTACATTTTGATTATATTTTATGCCAAATTAACATGGTTATTAACTTAATTATACATATTATATAATTCTCACATTAGTAATCAGATCAGTTGAAATATAATAATTATTAAAAAATAATAATCTATGACATTATAATAACTTAGAAAAAAAAAAATTTTTACATAAAAATTTTTAGCTTGTTGGGTGCTAGAAGATATGCAGCGATAGAATAATAAATTATCGTCTTAACATTGTATGAAGGTTCAACGTACACTAAGAAGAGAGAAAATGACCAGTAAAAAAACACTAGCAATTTTTACGTGGAAAGCCGGTAAAGTAAAAAACTATGGGGTCTGACCCAGTTGTAAAAATCCACTGTAAGTTGATAATTATAGCCCACAGACAGTAAATGGTAACATAGTCTTTCAAAATATAACGTCGACGTATAGATGAACTTGTTGCAAGGAACGGGCGGCAACCGTTAACGATTGGCAGCGGCTAGCAGGGGGCGGCCGGCCGCGGGCTCGACGGTGGTCAATGGTGATTGATGGCGGCAAGAGTGGTGCTAAATTTCAGCTCATTCTTAAAGCTTCAAGCTCTCTCTTTAAGGGTTATTCTCAAAGTATGAATATTTCTAGCTAAAAAAATAGCCCCATGACCTGATTTCAGCAAACTTATAGTTAAACTGACCGGCTCGATGAGACGGACCCAATGATACCAAAATTGATCTAATCCAAGTTCAATCATTCTTAGATCAAGCCACCAAACCACTTTTGAAGGTTGACCGACCATATTTGGAATGTCAAATAAATTTTACAACTGGGTCAGAGAACTTTGTATTTTCCTCTTTTGGGTTTCTCAAATAAAAAATTTTGGTGTCTCTACTGATTATTTTACTTCATCTAAATGTGTTAAATTCTCGTATAATGCTAAGACGATAATTTCTTACTCCATTGTCGCAATACTTCAAGGACGATGGCTATTTGTAAATAATAATTGTCAGTTGAAGCAGGTGAAGGAAGAATTTTTCTAGACAAGATAATAAGAAAGAAATAGTGAATTATTCAACAAAATAGTGGAAAATAAATTTATGATTACATCACGTACTCGTTCTTTTATGGCGTGCAGTTTGACCCAACTGTTCAACTCTATCTTTGAAAATAACGTTAGAATTTTCATATTTCTCGCAAGTTTTGTGAAACAAAATTCTTTTGTTTGACTAGAATTTAGACTTTCAACTAAGTTCTAAGTTTGGATGCCTCTTAAAAGTATTGAATTATTGTCTTAGCATTGTATGAGAATTTAATGCACACTTCGATAAAAAAATAATTGATAATGACACTGGAATTTTTTTTTTGGAAAACCTCAAAAGAGAAAAACAAAGGGGTATGGATTAGATGAAGAGTTCTACTATAAAATGATGATTACAGTTTCAACGACTTATCCCCCTATAACCTTCTTGTAGTATTTTAAAAAAATTTAATTGATTATAAGGCTACAAAGATTTATAATCAATTAAAATATTGATTAAGAAAATAGAATAAAAATTATTAAATTAGATTCAAATGATGTTTTAATATAAATAATAAT
>NW_018164532.1:116962-133359 GCF_001263595.1 Phalaenopsis equestris
CGAACACAAACACACTTTTTGAGCTCGAAATATAAACGAGTCGAACACGAGTTGAGCATGGCTCGCTCGTGTTCGGCCCGTTTACACCCCTACCACTTCAACATACTATTATTATTTTTATTATTATATAATTGCATACATACCATTCAAGTTCTATGTGTTTACATATCTAACTAAATTTTGTTTTCTATATCATTTAAAATTTCAATACGGAACTCGCTCTCCATCTCGAAAAATATTTGCGTACGTAAGATGTACGCAACACTGTGTATGTCGGAGGTTATTCTTATATCTGGGTTATACCCCCTATAACATTCTTGTAACTTACTTGTACCCATGGAACTACAGAAGCGCAGAACTTATTTGTAAGTTACAAGTAGATTACAAGGAGATTATAGAGGGGTATAACGCAAATATAACCTCCCTAAACCCTCTGAGTAGCCTCCGGAAGTACGCAACTCTGCGTTGCGCACGTCTTACGTACGCAAATATTTTCCCTCTATCCCACTCCCTCTCCTTGCCTCCTCTGGTTGTCCGCAGGTGCAGACGCTGCACCTAATAATTTTTTTAAAAAATGCGGAGCGAATTTTACGATCAAACCGTTGACATGTCAAAATTTAACGCTATTATCTTTGGATTTTATTGGAGTTAAAAATCTATTTATTTTGTCTTATACATCATCATAATTATTTATATTCATTAATAGATCATTAGTTTATTATGAGTAGCAGAAGCATACAATTTCTTTATTATATACATACCACCAACTCATGTATTAATACAAATTAAATATTTCGCCTCTCACCGAAAATAACATCTTTTTTAATTTGTAAAATGTGTGATGCACATTTCATGGCATGGAAAGTGAAATGCAAGTAAAAATTTAAGTTTAGACTTTGGATGCTACATTAAATTCAGACCACTCGAAACATTGATATTTATAAATCAAATGTATATGTGATTTTTGAACTATCAAACCGATGCATCTTCGCATGTCATGATCAAACTATTCATAATTTGATAAAAATAAGTTATTTCCGTATGGGTTTTATCATGAACTTTGATGTTTTATTGAATGTTGAATCCAAATCTGTCCTTTGAATCGTGACCAAGGAATAGAGTATGAAACTCGAGGGAAGATGAAAGAGAGGGAGAGAAAAAGATGGAAACTTGCTCCGGGGGGCAAAGAGAGGTATTTACGGGCTCTTTGGTTTCTTCTATTTTTTAAAAATAAATGTTACAAGAGATAGGGGAAGGGAAGATAGATATCCCTATATGAGGGGTTTAGAGAAACGAGAACCCAATGAACCTTAATACATGCTAAGATCCTTCTATTTATAGAGAGAAATGAGGGGGAAGATGAAAAATACATTACTTTTTCTTGCCTGGATCTGTTGTCCTGGAGCTTTCTTGTCGCTGGACTAGTTGGTGTTGAGTGGCAAGCCATGGTGGCCATCCGACCAACCTGGAGTTTTCTGACCGAGGTGTTTGATCAATAGGTAGTAGCCAACCCAAGTGGCCAGCTGACAATAGTGGTTGGTCTAAGAGGCCGGTTGGTGGTGGTCGGCCTTGGCCAGCCCAAGTGACCTACCAGTTTGTGTTGGCCGACCCAAATGTTTGGTCGATTGGGGGTTCGCTGACCAATATGGCCAGCTAGCAAGTGTTGGCCGGCCGACTGGACTCCTTTAGATCGACCTATGGTGGTCGACCGACTGAGTGATGATGGCCAACCAGGGTGGTCGACCAACTGAGTGTAGCTGCTTGCATGTCTTCGATCTATACATGAAGCCCACGAGTATTCACTTCTTGGAGGCGAAGCTAAAATAAAAATGAAAAACTCCTAAATACAGAAACATTCTTTCCTTAGCCTTTTGCTTTACTTTGTCTTTTAGCAATCCTTTTGCTAGCCTTCGGTGAGTCAATTTCTTTAGAGTAGGGCCGTCAAAAAAGCTCGTTGTTCGCGAATAGTTCGTGTTCGGTTCGTCAATGAGTTCGTGTTCGATTCGTTCGATAAGTAAACGAGACAAACGCGAACAAATTTTTTTCGTTCGGTTAGTTAAACGAACCAAACACGAACAGTGATTCGTTCGTTCTTGTTCGAATCGTTATTGTTTGAAATATAAAATAATATAAAATAATTATATATAAAAAATTTATTATATTTTAAAACATTAAATTTTATAAATTATAATATATAATAAAATAATAATAATAATATATTAATATACTATAGTAGTAATATACTAATATAGATATTATATATTTATATAATATAAGTTATATAATTAATATATAATATTATTTTTATATATTAATATTAGAGATGTCAAATTGGCTCGTCGTTCGCGAACAACTCGTGTTCGGTTCGTGTTCGGCTCGTTCGTTAAGAAACGAACACGAGCTTATCTCAAATAAACTAAATTTTAAACGAACCGAACACGAACACAAACTTTGTTCGTTCGTGTTCGATTCGTTTACACCCCTACTTTAGAGCATAATCAGTTAAGTATTCTTCTTAAGATTTTTAGATATAAAAATGTTTCCCAACTCAAGTCTCACCCCTTGCCCATCTCTTTTATTCTTCTTGGAACATCACCTTCAGCGGGCCACACCTTTCGTCAGGTCTTAGGCCATCTTGTCGCTTCCTACGTAGAGGTAACTGCTTGGTGGGTTGATTTGTGTCGGACTTTTTGTGGATCTTGTTGCTCTTGGAAAGAACCCACCTTCATAGCTTTTTCTGAATCAAGCTTCAAAATAAGTTCTAAAGGTTTCTTAAGGTTATTTTGGTTGATCATCCCGGAGGAGAGCTTTAATGAGGGGATGCTTCAATGGAGGAATATTTGATTTGCTCATCCCGGAGGAGAGGCTTTGATGGAGAGATGTTTATCTTTTTTTTTCCTCGGATCGTCTTTCTCTTAGAGTGAGAGAGAGATTTTTCCTTCTACTTCTTACTTTATCTTTTTTTGTTTTTTTTTTACTTTATCTTTTGCTTTTATCTTGTCACTTTTATCATTTTTCACTTGTCCATTTACTTTTTGCCATCTTCCTCTTATCTTCTTTTTATTCTTCTTGTTTCTCTTTTTTGTGCTTTCTCCAACCCGGAATACTCATCTTTTTGTTGACGACACGATCCACACTCACCACACCTTTTAGGATGTTGAATTCAAATATCTCCTTTGGATTGTGCCCAAGGAATATAGCATGAACCCAGAGAGAAGGAAAAAGAGGAAGAGACTTGCCCCAACAAAGGGCAAAGAAAGGTGTTCCCGAGCTCTTTGGTCCTTATTATTCCTTAAAAAATAAAAGTTACAAGAAAGGGGAAGGGAGAGAGATCTCCCTACATTGGAGATTGAAAAAGAAGAGAGCCCAAGGACCCTTAATACATGCTAAGATTCTACTATTTATATAGACAAATGAGGGGGGATGGAGGAGATTACATTTATGTTCTTGCTTTTTGGTTGGTTGCAAGAGGCACTCCAACCTTTTTCTTGCTCGGATCAATTGTCCTGAAGCTTTCTTGTCGTTGGATGATTCGTCATTGGAATCATCGACATTGGGTGACTAGCACTAGTGGTCGGCCAACAGGAACGTGGTTGGCTGACATGTAGTGCCCGGTCAGCAAATAGTGGTCGGCTAACATTGCCAATTTGTGGTGGTCGATTGGGGCTTGACAGGCCAAGGTGGCTGACTAGCATGTGTTGGCCGGCCCAAATGATCGGCTGATAGGGGTTGGCCGACCAAGGTAGTCGGATGGTTAGCGTTTAGCCATCCCAGAAGGTCGACCAGCTAAACTCCTTATGGTCGGCCCAGGTAGCCAACCGATTAAGGCTTTGTTTGGCGCAGCTGCAGCTTCTAAGTTTTTCATCTGCAGCTACACTGCCCCAGAAAGCAGCTGTGGGGAAGCTGTTGTGAAGAAGATGGCTATCTGTTTGGGGTAGCTGTGTGAAAATAGTTGTAAGGTAGTTATCTCTGCATAAATAATCATTTTGCCCCTGTTTTGAAATGTTGTATTTAACAGAACTGTGAAAATCATAAATTTAATACTTTTAAGGCAACAGTTTATTTAAAAACAATACAGAATTACAAATACATACTTCACTTCGTAGTGAATATCTAGAGTGCAAAAAAAAAGTCTAAAACTAATAAAATAGCAATTAATAAGATGATTATTAATTATAAAGTTCAGGCGGTGACAAATGAATTAAGTTTCTATCAAATCATAAAAGACTCTTTGGAGGATTTATTTGATCTGCAATGTTGTCATTATATGGAAAGATAATAAAATCACAATTATTGGGATTATCCAATAGCAAGTATAAATAAATGCTTAATATGGCTAAGGCATAATCAGAAAACAGTATTAGCATTACTGTACCTACATAACAGAAGGTTTAGGTGAAATTTTAATGCATTAAAATATTTAATACAATCACAGTTAAAAATTACATTTCAATCCACTTAAAGAATAAGCTTAGGGATCACTACTCACGATTCACATAACTAAGGAAAAAAAAATCAGAAAAATCAAGCAAATATAGCCAAACAAAACATTTCCAAAAACAAATCTAAAAGCAACTACCAACCTTGTTAGAATTAGGAATCAGATTCTGCAATGCTCTCATCTTCTCATTTATTTTACTCCTCCTCTGACAACGAAGTATGAAGCTCGAAGGGATTAAAAAATCAAAGAAAAACCAAAAACAGGAAACCAGTAAACAAAATTGCCACATTTTCCGATAAATTGTGAACTTCAGCTGCTCTGCTTCTTTTCGAACCAGAACCGCTGCGGGGTCGGGAAGAACGGGGTCAGGAAAGAAGAAGGCGCAGGGTCAGGAAGAAGAAGGCGCAGGGTCAGGAAGAAGAACGGGGTCCGGAAGAAGAACGCGTGGGGTCGGGAATACCAGGCGAGATGGCGAGACGACACGGGAACAGCAGACTGAACGCTAGGACAGAGGGCTGGTTTGCGCCAAAAACGGGGGCAATGTGGAACATTAACGAGGGGAAAGCTGGTCTCGCGACCGGCTTTCCGCCCGCTTTAGCTTCATTCGGCCGCAAAGCTAGGAGCCAAACGAGAAATATTAGCGGTTTGGGGCCGCACCGCGTGAAAAAAGCGGAGCGTAAACGAAGATGGCTGGCTCAACAGGTACGTACCTGCTGACTTGTTCTTGGCAACAATAATCCCTTCGACCCAACAATATTTTTGAGCTATACAATGAGAATTTAAAAAATAGATGAAAGAATGCTTGATTTGTAAATACCAAATTTTCAGGTGACCTGTATGTAATTGCCCCGAACTGGATTATTTTTAACAATATAATTCATATCATTTTGAGACACAACAATAGTCTAAATAGCTATTTTGCTTTTAGCTAATAATTATAATTGCCTGCAACATCAGCATGCAACGATCCGTCATTTATTTAATAAAATTGCTTAGTTTTATAAATTTTAAATAATTCTTGTGAAAATTACTTCTGTGCCCTTACAGAGTTGCAGGAAGCAGCCATAGCCGTTGGAACCTTGCTTCTGCAATCAGTCTACACTTAACATTATTCTTTACCTCAATCTTTCTGTTAGTTGATTACAAAGGAATTGGATGAGAATGCAAATTATATATTACAAATTTGAGTTAAAATTTTGCATTTTGGGTAAAACATTTATGGAGATGTAACGGTCACCTTTTCAAAAGTTGTTGGGTGCTTCCCCCTGCAGGCCATCCGATGTACAGTTCTGTCTCTACATCCTTGTGCTGGTTATCCCCTTCAGGAACAACTTCCTGAAGAGCTTCTACGGCTACCTCAGGCTTCCTCTGCTTCAAGGTAATAAATTAATTAAATAAAATGAAGAAGACAGAGAAGAAGAAGAAGAAAGAATTTACTAGGGATGTAAACGAAACGACTTGAGCGCAAGCCAATCCCGGCTTGAACTCGAGCTTGATTAATTAATCGAATATGATACAACTCATGAGTTCATTTCTTTATTATCAAAGAAAGGAAGTAATATTAATTCAGGATGGGCGATTAGGTGATATATAAAAAGAAATCACTTAGATGAAAAATAAAAATATAAATTTTTAAATATTTTTAATAATTTATATAAAAAGTTTTGAACTTTAATATACTTCAAGTATGTTTTATTTTATTATGATTTTTTTAAATGAGCTGGTTTGAAAGCTAACGAGTCAAGTCAGGCTTGGCTTGAGCTTTGGCTCGTTAGCTCATGGAGCTGAGCCCGCACTGGCGCACAAGTCGACTTAACTCAGTCATGCCCCTAGAATATATGAATCCAACAACTGAGATTACATATAGTTTCGACAAAAGAACCGTGTGGTTGAAAGATGAACTCTCACCAATGATGAAGCTAAGAAATCCGCTTGCTTTTGAAGCAAATCATGCTCTTCTTGTAGCTCCCTCTCCTGCAAGGAAATGGAGGTTATTTACATTTGTTCTATCCATTGTATCTAAAAGAAGATAAAAAACTTACCCTTTCTTTAAGTTGCGTTATCTGCTCCTTTAGAACATGGTTCTGAAAAATATGAGGATTATGATGTAAAAACAAAAAAAAACATTTTTTTTTCTGTAAATGCTTATTGAATTAATGCAATATCACCATCATCAACCTTTCTTCTCTTAACTCTGGTTAGGCCCTGCTCGAGCTGACTCTCAAGTTCATGGAGCTCTTCCACAGAACAGGATTCGAGGCTTTCCCCCATTAGCTTCCTGCATCAACAATCCTTCTCTTAAGTTTTCATGATCCACATATATTAATCCAGCTTCCTTTTCTTGCATAAAATGAAAAGAAAAGAAAATTTTTCGATCGATTTTCACCGCTTCGAAACATTGAGGAGCTCGATCTTCCTTGCCATATCTTCTGCATCCTTCTTCGAGGGCTGCATTTCAAAAAATCACATTGCCAACGGTCATCTCAAAATCCCAAACCAGAGGGTATCAATATTGTTGATTTAGCAAAAAAATGATTTTTTTTTTTTAATTCTGCATTCAGCTTCCTTCTTTAAGGGAATATGGATCAAGATGAGTAATTTTACGTAGAAATTAAGCTTAAAATCTTAAATGAGAACTGATTAATTGCTAATATATGCCAAAATTTACCAACAAACAGATCACAAGTTGGCAGATGAAAGCGGATTCTTACTCTATGTTCCCAAAGAAAGAATAAGAGCCCAAAAAAGCTGATGGAAAAGATCAGTATACTAACCTTAAGATGATATCCTTATTATTTGCATATAAAATTTGGGAAATTTATATAAATACCACAACTTTCTTATGTATTTTCATATCTAAACTCCAAAATTTGATTTTTACATTTAAAACAGCTTGGTGACATAAGCCTATGCATCAAAAGGTGTGTTCCACTTCTATAAAGGTAGTGATGATAGTATTCTTGATTTAATATTACAGATCTGAGAAGTATGCATGTAAATATAAAATGTTTATGTATTTGATATGTAAATACATATGAATTGTGTGGTATGTATGCAAATGCTCCAAACTACAAAATTAAAAGGTGGTCAGGAAACATTAGGATAAAGACACAGAGATCATTCGTACCTGAATATTTTGCTCAGTTGATCTGCTATTCTCGATCACATCTTTGACATGTTTCTTGTAACGCTCAATAGTGTTCGACATGCTAAAGTGTAAAAAGAAAAAAAAATCTGTAAATCAGTCTACAATATCAATTATTACACAAAAAACCAAAATTGCAAAAGAGAAACAAACAAAGTTTCAACTGCTTTGGGTTTGTCTGCAAGAAGAATTTTTAAAAATTGATTATCATGAAGACTCAAGGTCGATTTTTTTAAACAAAAAAGAGTTAAATTAGTCTCATTACTCTTTGTCGGGAGCCATTTTAGTCCCAAATGCTATAAATATGTCAATTTAGTCCTGATACTCTTTTAATGGGGGCTAAAATTGTTATCCCTAGGTCTATTTTAGCAGACTACTTCGGCCTATATTAAACATGGATTTCTTCTAATAAGGCGTGTGATTCAAAGACAAAGCAAGCAAAAGGTTAGTCCAAACAATAAACAGCTCTAAATGGTTTCTAGGATTGTTCATTATCGAATATGATTAAATGAAAGATAAACACATGCATATTTGCACATATATGTATATATTAAATATTAAAGTAACTCAATTAAAAAATGTGTTAAGAAAATAAGAATGTGTTATTATAAATGTATGTGTATTATTTATATGTTAAACAGATTTCAAGCCAAGTCCACTTGATCTAGTCTCAAATCAAAGATCAGACAAAGCCAAAAATTGCTCTATTACTCGCACAATCTTCAAACTTAAATCTAAAACTTGGTTTCTTAAAAACCGATAAGCATGCACTAAAGCCATGTATATATTAGTCTATTAAGCCAATATCAGCTAGTCATACATTATAATAATTGAAGTCAAGGTTTATTATTTATGTAAATATAGAAAAAGAATAATATTGATTTTGATTTTGCCCACCTTCACGAATGGCTAACTTCCTATTTTTCTTGGCTCTTGATTTTGCCCACCTTCACGAATGGCTAACTTCCTTTCTTCAATTTGTGTGCGCTTTAAGACTGGCAAATGATTGCTATACTTGCACAGTCAACGCTCGGGTGATGCATACATAGCAATATTGATATCTATAAGTCAAGACTTATAAGCAAAAATTTTCATATTATGGACTGATACGGGATAAAGGTTAGTCCATGAAGCTAATAATATTATAACAGAAAACTTCGAATGCAAGTACACTCACGGATAAATTAATTGAATTAGTAGTTATTATAGTTCATATGAAGATAAATATATTATCCATTAATAAAACTAAATGGGTTGTAAAAAAAACTATGGAGATTGATAGCTTAGAGTTTAAACTTTCGTATTTTGGTAAAAGTCGTACTGCAAATGATGTAATTATAATTATACATAAGATTTTGAAAAATAATGTTGTGAAAATTAATAAAATTTAACATAAAATTATAAACTTAAAAATTATTATTATTACTAAGATTCTTTATGTTATAAGTGTTTATGCTCCCAAAGAATTTTGACTATATGATAAAAAAAAGGGATTGACATGGAAGAATTAATATAACAAATTCCTATGGATGAAATAATTTTTACTGGAAAAAATTTAAATTGACATGTTGGTAGAGTGATGAAAGATTTTAGAAGTATTAACCGTGGATAAAATTTTAGGTGACAAATAAAGAAGATAGAATTATATTAAGTTTTGCTTTAGCTTATAAATTTATTATTGCTAATATTTTATTTAAAAAAAATAGATAAACATATTATATTAAGTTTTGCTCTACCAACATCGATATTATAAAGATTGATAGCTTATAAATTAAGTTTTGCTTTAGCTTATAAGTGTAGATCTAATAAAATACATTGATTATTTTCTTGAGAGAAAAATAAATCATCGAGATTGAAAAAATTTTATGGTCATTTTAAGAAAAAATCTGAATACACAGTATCAAATATTGATTTTGAATTTTAAGTTGAAAGGTTGAAAGAAGAAACATACAATGTCATATTATTATAAAAAAATGAGCACTTAAAAGATACAAATAAAATTATTTTAAATAGTAAAGTTCAAGAAAGGCTAGTACTATATTTGATAAAATAATAAATACTATTAAGCAGGTTACCAAAGATATGCCTGGAAAATTTTAAAAAAATATTAGTAAAGATAATTGGCGGTGAAATAACAATGTGCAAGAAAAGATAAAAAATAAAATAAAAATTGTAATACAAATTAGTTTAGACATAAAAGCTTAGAGAATTTGAAAAAAAATAAACTAGCACGTAAGGAATCTAAGTGAATAATTTGATATGTTAAGAATCACTTTCAATAATTTTTATAATTGATTAGATATTAAGAATGCTGAATATTATATTTATAAACTAGTCAAGCAAAGAAATGAGTAAGAATTTAGTTAAAATAAAACAAATTAAGAATGAAAATTAAAGTGTACTTTTCTTAATTTAGGTTATTCAACATAGACTGAATATCCTAAACTAAGAAAAGTACAATTTAATTTATTATTAAAAATTACACTTTTTTCTTAATTTTTATATTTTAAAACCATCTGAAAAAATATGCAATTATTGAAAGTAAATTATTGGGAATATGATCTATGAAAGAAAGACGCTATGAGGCTTTAATATTTTTTCTGAAATTCTTTGAATAATTGGAATTTTTTGAAAAATAGTGGCAATTTAGCTATAAAGTAACAATATCACAATGAATCTCGATGAAAGATGAATTCTCGGGACTTCAAAAAATTTTGATGTTTTGGAGAACTATTTCTTACGTGTCAAAACATGTTTGAGAAATTTTGGCTTAAACTTTTGAACTTTCTGAGGTAGTATGAATGCATTTTCCGTAAGAATAGAAACCACATGCAAGCTTTGGGACAAGAAAAGGTGATAATGATTTAAATCACTTTTTCCATTTTTAGTTGTTAATTTTGGCTTTTAATGAAGTCAATTTTAGCTTATTTCTTCGCATCAAGTTTTAGAGAGAAGTTTATCTTGTCCATTGTTTTTTTCCCATGTCCAATAGGCATTCCAAACCATAATTCCTCTGATAAAGTGCTGAAACTTCCCAAAAAAAATCTATTTTTGTTCTAAAGTTGCATTTTTTTTCTTTTCTTTTGCCCATCTATTAACATGTGATGGATAACAGCATTTTAGCAACATAAAAATGTAGGAAGATATACATATTAACCTATCTTTTAATTCCCTAATTAAGGAGCAAAGAAGAAACCTATCGACATGTTACTTAATGCACAAAAAAAGATAGGTCTAGAGAACTTTAAAACTAGTGATATCCTACTGTACAAGTAATCGTGTTTAAGATGACTATAATTATGTTATTTTTGGAGGATCCATTTGTGCCCACGCTTTAAAGCTTTTCTAGGCATTTCTCCTTGACTACTTGTTAGAGGGTGATAAAACTCCACCAACAACTACTCAAAACATCTAAACATGATTAGTTAAGAAGAGCTTCATAGGGAAACAATAGTTATGTTCCGTTGTTGCAGTAAATCATGGTTGTGGAAATTTCATAAGTCATTCTCTCATGTAGAAAACTAAGTTCGAGATAAGCCTCAACTCAACCAAAAAATTTCTTGATGCCAGCAAAGTTATTAATGAATACTATAACATTGTACTAAATAAAAAACATATATCTCTATTGATGTTTAGACTTCAATGTGTTACCACACACTTATGAATTTTAGTTAAATTAAAACTTATTCATTCAAAAGTACTCATTCATGGTGGTTTTTATTTTAAATGGACAATAATTTAACTCTCTCTCTCCCTCTCTTTCTTTATTCTAATCCCTCTCTTTCTTCATTCTAATATATATATATTTATTTATTTATATTTATATTTATATTTATATAGGATAGTAGCTTAAGAGCATAATGATGAAAGATGCCCATTAATTATGCATAAAGACAACCGGCCTTGAACCTCATTTTCACATATTAGTTTATAATAATATAATCTTACCATTAGAACAATAGATTTATATAGATCATTGAGATGGATAATATTCAACCATTCCAATGAGCACCTAAGCTTCATAAGCTTGTTAAGGCACCTAATCACCACCTCAAAGCTGCCTAAACATTATGATTATGTTATAATATGACGTCAAAATTGATACGTTTTTTCCAAAAGAGTAAAGACAAACACAAGATTTCTTCAATAATTCAAGCAACTCAAGAAGAATATAAAGAGAAACACATACAATTTGAGTGGTAGGTGATCTCTCCCAATTCTTACAATTCGAGAGGGAGGAAATCTACCCTAAACTTAAGACTGACAACTCGGTCTCATGTATAAATCTAACCCTAGACATAACAAGCCTATTTATATCCAACATTAATAATAATAATAAAAGACTAAATTGCCCTTAAGCGTACAAAAGTTAAATTTTCCCTTAGGCTAGGTGCTAACGTAACAGAACTCCCCCCTCATAGACACCTTATCCATGAGGTGGGAAAAAGTGAGTGTTCCTATTCGTCCCTCACATCTGTCTTTATTTATTCATTCTCTGCATCCTCGCCATGCACTATGAGAATTTGCAATTTTTCAATCCTTAAAACAGTGTCTTCTGGTGGTAAACTTCTCATCACACCAAATACAAAACTCATTGACTCGCTTCTCCCAAACCACTGTCGTCGTAAGGTGCTTGAGTGTTGCTCCCAATTGTGGTTCATTAGTCGTGTCCCATACAGCTTCCCTTTGGACTTCCACTATTTAAGATTTTGGTATCGTCATGACTATAGCAGTTAAGTACAGTGTTCCATCTATGTTGCTTCTGACCTTCATCTGATTATTGTCCTCTACCATTTGAGCTAGCTCCATTGTCTCCCACAATCCTCGCGGTCTCAATAGTAAGAGTGATGCCCGTATATTGGGATGTATGCCATATATGAAATTTTCTCTCCAATTCTGCTTTAGAAATCTCTCTTAAGTGTCCTGATAATAGCTCAAATCTCTCCTTGTATTCCATAACAATCCCCTCCTGAGTCAAAGGCATAGAACTACTCGTTCTCCTTCCCGAATTGCTCGGAAAATTTCCAAAAAACAATCCTTGAATTCCTCCAACGAATGGATAGATTATCTAACCTCCCTCCACTGAAACTAGGGTACAACTTTCCTTTCTAAACATAACCCTACCACCATGAGTTTCTCCTCCCCATCTATCTCTTTCACCACGAAGATCGCTCCGCTCAATACACCCAAACATGTGCGGCTTACCCCCAGAAAGATTGGCATCTTCAATTTCCTAACTCTAACATCTCCACCCAACATCCTCCTCTTCTGTTGTTTTCCCCCATCTATCGAGGGTAAAGCCTCCTTCTTTGATCGTAGTCATATTCATATCCCCTCACCGCTTCTCTCCTTTCTTCATGCTCCTCCATACCTTTTGATAATCTCTTCTCCATGTTTTGGCCCAACTCCTCCATAAAAAATCTCTAATCCACTAGGAGATAGTTTGTAATTATGGATGTTTTCCTCGTTTTCTAGTTTGTAATTGTGGATGTTTTCCTTGTTTTCTTGACATCTGACCTTTTTTCTTTAAATTTTATAAATATAGCCTTCAGTGGGGTCTTGGATTGCATCTCAAATTTCTTTTATGATCTTGAATCGGTCTTCCATTCGGCTCTCCATGGAAGAAATTTAACTTCTATAGTGGCGAACCTTCCATCCCAAATCTAATTTGATTACTTTCTTCATTTAATTTCATCTCCAAATAATCTATTTTCTTGACCGTCATTCTTCTTAGAAAAAATATTTTTTTATCACAAAAGATAAAATTTTTATTTTTTAAAATCCATCGTCTACTTCTGGTTGAGACAAATAGAGCGATTGTTCCACAAGTCAGTGATCCTAGATCGCTTCAATCCAGTCGTGGCAAGGTACAATCTCATGCAAAAACCTAACTCACAACTCAATCTCATGCAAAAACCTAACCCTAGACATAGCAAGCCTATTTTTATCCAATAATAATAATAATAATAATAATAGACTAAATTGCCCTTAGGAGTACAAAAGTCAAATTTTCCCTTAAACTAGGCACCAACGTGACAGATTCATTAGAACCACAATGCATTCCATAAAATTAGCCAAGCCTTCAGCTAAATGGCCAATAACTCACAAGTCGGAAGTCACAATCAAAATATGTGCAACTAATCCATTGCCCAATAATGCTGAAGATTTCATGCTATCACAAATCTGGCCCTCTTCTGAAAAACATTCCTCAACATCTACTATTGAGGTCTCATAAAAAAAGAATCAATCTAGAGGTTATTCTAAGATCCACAAAGAACAACGAGCATCTACTGACCAACATGCACTCTACCTTCTCTTCATCCTCCAACAAAGGGTAGACCATGTTGGCATTGGAATCATAGGCATACAGAGACTTTGATTGCTCTCATTGGTAGAAATCCACTTGGAGCTTCCTCTTTTAATGTCTTAGCACTGATAAATTCTCAATACCATTTCTCATATCCACTCTTCTAATCAAAAAGATAAGGGACACCTTCAATCTCTACATCAATGCACCAAAAGTACTTATGGCACTCCATTTCTCTAGAACACAATGTGTTTTTTGTTTTTTTTTTTTTTCCGGAAGCAAAGTGAGAATTAGCATCATATGAGCACACACTATAAGCCCAAGGGTCATTGGGTCCATCAAATCCATAACTATCTAGTCTTCCATACATAATTCTATATCATCAACTCCATCTTCTGTGAAGCCACAGACAATTTGAAGGATTCAAAGGTAAAATAGAAGGACATCGTTGAATAATTTCACCTTTTCTTTTGTATAACATGAAGATGTACACTTCCCGTGCACCCTTTGTTGAAAGAAGGCAATTCTATTAAAGCAAAATTTTAAAAATAGAATTTATTAAAATATTAATATTAAAAAAAAAAGATTAAAAATAAATTTGTTAAATGGCTAAAATTGCCCATCACGTGGCGACTTTACCCTCCCATTTCTGAATGTACCACATGGTGTTGAGTATTAATTGCCACTATATAATCATCTTCTTCCTCAAAACTCTAATTTTAACCCTCTTGGCTCTATCTTTAATGCCTTTCTTCTCCCTTGGAAACTCCCACCATGCAAAGCCCTTGTACTGATTGTTTTCATCTATTGGCTTCTCTCTCATACCTTTTCTGTTGTTCTTCTTGTAGTGAGATTTCTCTCAAAAATGAACTCGAAAAGCTTTCTACCATGACGAAAGAAAAAAATTGATTTTTAAGGTACATGTAGAAAGAAAATAGAAAAAGTAAATTGGTGTAAGGGATGATATCAGATTCATAAGAACCGGAACAATCCGATTGAACTCGACGTCCACCTTTACTGATGAAGAAAGTAATCAAAATAATGGAAAAGAAAAAGAAAATTGTCATGTGGCAAAATCAAGGCGACTTTCATGTGGCAAAATCAAGGCGACTTTGCCCGTTTTATAAGTTTTCTTTTTATATCTTGTTTTTTAATGTTAATTTAAAAAAAAATCTAATTTTAAAATTTTGCCTTATAAAAAATAGAAAACAAGTACTCTGAGTGGAAAATTAATAGAATCCTACAAAGCAATTGACACAATAAATTTGGGAATAATTATAACATAATTAATATAATTGAACTAATCTATGAATATAAGGTTTACGTCCATATCAAAAGAATGCTCAAGGACACAGACCTCCTTATGGTTAAAATTAGGCTTTTGACCTCTCAGCTAGATTCTAGACCTACAACATATGACTAGAGAGAGGACATAAATTCATCTTTCTCCTCTCCAAAGAGGCAGCATTTACCTAAGAATCTGTAAATTGGAACTCAATAAACTTAAAAATTGATATAAAATCTAATATTTTGAGACTTTTTTTCAAGTAGTCATCATTATCCATGCAACCCCAGAACTATAGTAAACAATGAATAATGGAGGAGTGTTGTCAAGAAAGCTCGAGTCTAAACGATAAGTCATGAAAACACTCTTCCTGCCAAATTTAAATAGACAGTACTACAACTGCACGTGAATCCTTAAACATTCAAGCATCATTTAAGAAAAATAGGGTGGGGTTTAATACACCATCTTATAGAAATCCATCTTGCTTGTATTCTACAGTTTGCTCAGATATCACAACCACATCCACCAGAAGAACACTACATATCAACATGCCAAAAACAGTCATTTTTAAATAAAAAATTCTAGAAAACTTGCAACTTAGATAAGCCTTGATCACAATCTAAGTATCATCAAGTATAATTTACCTTTATACATGTCAGATTCAGCACAATCAACAAGAGCAATATAATATTTTACCATTAAAATTAACTTTTTCATTAATCTTTATATAGTCATACATAAAAATAAGACATTCAACCACGCTAAAAGCTTTAATATTGCATGATTCACTCCACATCTACAAGTGTTTAGTTTGTATGATGGTTGATCGATCGCTAGTGTGTCAGAGTACCTTCATACCACACTACTCAGTCTTTAGGAATAATGAATGGACAATAACAATCCGCCATTGCAGAGAATCTTAGCACAACATCCTCAACCGAAAAAGTATCAAGAATGCACAATTCACGTTATCAAAAGATCTTAGCCACCAAAGGCCAGAAAACGCTTAACAATTCCTCATAATATTATCCTTGATTACTAGTTCCTGAAGAAAAATTATACATAATACAAATCATAGCAACATCAAAGGTGTTATTTTTGACCCTCAATTAATGAACTAAGGTAAAAGGGCAATTTTGTAATGTGACACCGCCACCTACCACATCTCTACCTACCGCTCACCTACCGGCCACCTACCGCCTACCTAACACTCTCTTGC
>NW_018164532.1:133369-133836 GCF_001263595.1 Phalaenopsis equestris
CTCTCTTGCTTCTATAAATAGAGAGGGTGTGAGGCCTAGGAGAGGAAGGGAGAAGATATCTTGAGCTACCACAAAGGAGGAGAGAATAGCTATAGAGTTAGAGAGGAGGAGAGCATCTTGAGGCCTTGTATCAAGATGTCGCTTGAGAGGGAGGCCATCGAAGGAAGATGAGGGCTCATCTTTATGTATAAGCTATGTATTCTCCATTTCTTTTGCCTTAGTGAAATACTTGATTGATTCCCTCCCGTGGACGTAGATCCACTATTTGACAATGAGTAATAGTATAGGGCATAACACAGTGGCACTTCTCTTTCTCGTCTCATTTCTATGCCAGGAAGTGCATATCTCACAACAATTGGCGCCGTCTGTGGGAAGATTCATACTTCTTGGCTAGAGGTGTCCGCGTAAAGGTGTTCGCGGCCAGCGACGAAGAAGAGGAGTTCGGCATTCACGAACAGAGGAGCAAG
>NW_018164532.1:134286-135181 GCF_001263595.1 Phalaenopsis equestris
GTTACAGAAGCCTTGCAAGGGTCGGCGGCATTGCCGACCGACATGACCGAGAGGAGAAGATCGACATACTGGACAAGACCCACAGTTTGATAATCTTGAGCTTGGGCGACAAAGTTCTGAGGGAGGTGTCGAGGGAGACAACGGCTCAAGCGCTTTGGGCCAAACTAGAGGTACTCTACCTGACAAATTCTCTGGCTAATAGACTCTTTCTGAAGCAGCGCCTATACTCCTTCAAAATGCATGAAGACAAATCCGTCTCAGAGCAGATTGACGAGTTCAACAAAATCATCGACGATCTCGAGAACATCGACGTCAAGATGGACGATGAGGACAAGGCACTACTGTTGCTAAACTCTATTCCCAAGAGCTACGAGCATTTCAAGGATGCAATGCTCTATTGAAAGGCGCAGACTATTACTCTGGAGGAGGTTCAATCTCTTATTAGAGCTAAAGAACTCCAGAAGAAGCATGACATGAAAGAGGAAACCAGTGGAGATAGTCTGACAGTTAGAGGAAGATCGAGCAAGAAAGACTTCAAAAGTGATCAGAGCAGATCAAAGTCCAGAAGGAAGGGCAGAAGTCAGTCTTCTAAGAGGTCTAACAAGTGTTACCACTGCCACAAGGAATGTCACTTTAGAAGGAACTGTCCAGATAGAAAGAAAAGTTTTCAGGAGAAGCCCAGAGATTCTGGAGAGGCAAGCGTAGCCTCAGATGGCTATGATTCAGCTGAAGCTCTAGCGATCACAGAATCTGAATCTAGCAGGGAGTGGATCCTTGACTCAGGGTGCTCCTTCCACATGTGTCCTCACAAATACTGGTTCGAGTCACTGCAGCTGGAGAACGGTGGGTCTGTTCTACTAGGTGATAACAAAGCTTGCAGGGTAGTCGGCAGCGG
>NW_018164532.1:138198-149013 GCF_001263595.1 Phalaenopsis equestris
GGGCCAGGTGGAGGGAATCTTTACTTCGAAGCTTCTCAATTGAGGGTCAAGGTGGAGAATTGTTATTTTTGACCCCCAATTAATGAACTAATGTAAAAGGGCAATTTTGTAATGTGGCACCGCCACCTACCACATCTCTACCTACCACTCACCTACCGGCCACCTACCGGCCATCTACCTCCCACCTACCTCCTACCTACCACTCTCTTGCTTCTATAAATAGAGATGGTGTGAGGCTTATGAGAGCAAGGGAAGAGATCTTAAGCTACCACAAAGGAGGAGAGAATAACTAGAGAGCTAGAGAGGAGGAGAGCATCTTGAGACCTTGTATCAAGGTGTCGCTTGAGAGGGAGGTCATGGAAGGAAGATGAGGGCGCATCTATATGTATAAACTATGTATTCTCCATTTCTTTTGCCTTAGTGAACTATTTGATTGATTCCCTCCCGTGGACGTAGATCCAATTGGATCAAACCACGTAAACAATATGTGTTTGCTTGTGTTCTTTGTGTTTCACTTCTATGATATTGCTATGTTATTTATCCTTGCTCAAAATGTTGTTGATGATTCAACCAATAAAAGGGAACCATCAATGGGAAGCCCATGGCTCCATTTCCTATGTAGGGAGTCAAAGTCTAAGGAGATATTGAAGAACCTAAATGAGCATCCATTTTAGGATTACACGGGGAGGCCACTCCAACAATCTACTTACGTAGCTTCTAGACAGCTCTCAATCTTGGAGAGAAGACCTAAGGAAAAGAGCCTAATCATCCCCATGGGCATTGATCTTAACACTCATAGAGCATATTTTTGAAGTGAATAATTTTAAAATATGGGACAAATAAATTTCCTCACTAAATTCACACTAGCTTCACCCCCACACCTACCAAAACTTCTCACGCTCATAATGAAAAACATCCACTCAAATCAATCCAAAAGTAGTATTACAAGGAAATGACATGTTCTCAAACCAAAACCTCCTTTTATGGACTAAAAGGAGGTGACAGCTTCTCTTTTCAACAAGTCTCCCACCACAATCTAGTAACAAAGTTCCAAACGTATGCTGATACAACTGGATCTACACTATAACCAAATTCGAACGCTAGCAACTTGTCCAATATAACAACGTTATGTGTCGTTATAACAAATGATTTGACATGCTGACAAGATAGCATGATTTCTAAATGCCTACCTGCCCAACATGCCGGATAAAAAATTAAATTGCCCATTCCTGACATGAGCAAGGAACCCGGCTTAAAAAGTTTCCCTACTCTCAATAAATTCGATATCATCCTTACACATGACAGATACATGAAACTTCAACCTACCAATATTGATAATGCTCTCTAGAGAGGCTACAGTAATCTACATATAGGTCAATTCTAGTAACAATGAACCTTGCAATATTACATGTATGTATCCTCCAGAATACGAAAGGGGTGTGATACAAGAATTAAAAATTCACCAAGATTGGCCAAAATAATAAATGACTTTCAAATTTTATTTAATATAAATTTAAAATGAAATGTTACTGGAAAATAACCTGGTGAAATTTATTCCAACTTGCGCACATGAATACTATTTCAATAACTTTTTTTTTCGTTTACATGCCCCACAGCAATCGAGACGCCATTGAACATCTTGTGCACTCAAGTTATCCCTAGAGTCATCTCCAAACACCATCATCATTGATGAATACCTCTTCAACACAGACAATGTACCAACACATGCAGTATTCACTGAAGTGAATTTTTTTAAAACAGTCTAACCACATCTTATTGAAGTACTAAGGCTCGTTGCAATTGCCATGTCTCAGCTTTACCTTGAGATCTTTCAGCATACCATTTTAATGATGCATTTAGTTTTATAGATCCTTCAACTTTATTGTCATTTTATAAAGCTTGATCCATATCTCACCATTCGAGGCAACCACTCTGGTTGCCCCATGAGCAAACGACCATTCCTGCCATAAGCCTCAATTCATTTAGAAACATCTAGTTAGACATGAAAATGACTCTTTTCCAAATCTCGCACCTCCTCATGAAGACCTCTCCAAAAAATTGTCCTTTTGAACATTTAAAGGTCTTAAATCTTCTCCGCATGTCTCTTGATGACACTTTTTTAGATCCAATAATAAATCTGTTAAACTATGATTCAATATGTTCTCAAGTGATACACCAAAGCTGAAAGGCGTCATCAATAACCCCAAAAGATAAACCTCATAGCATAAATGCTCAGCAAAATCTCTTGGAGATTTGTGGGAAGGTTGTTCCTCGATGGCACTTCTCACCTTCATCAGACTTTTGCAAACCCTATCAATCGCTATGCATTTAAACCACCTTTGAAGCCAGTCTAGCCATCATTCTTGTTAACAAGTGCACCTTCTTGAACAACAAAGTTCTCCACTGTGGACGGTTGTACACCATCTAAGGCCTGCCTTATAGTGGCAGTCACCGCTTAATATTTTCTTATGCTAGGAACCTTTGCCAGATCACATAACATTTCCACATATTCGCAACATTTTGTAGAAAGTTCTACCACAACCATCTACAATGGATCCTTGCTCATTTTTAATTGTTCAATGATTAATCCTACCTTCTTGTTCATGATCATAATAGGGAAAGCATAAAAATTCCCTCAAATTTTTAATGTTTCAATGGTAAATTTTTTGAGGTCCCACTCAAATCTCTTACCAACTCCTCAAAATGGCAAAAAGAAATAACCCCAAGAATTCCATGCTCGTTATGGAAATAATATATATGCACAGGTGTCATCCATTAGCATCTCATTATTTGACCCACGTTTCCTATACCCACCAAGATGGAACCCTCAGAGATTAGCTGGAACTAAGGAGAGATTGAGGAACCCTCAATCTCTTCTTAGTTCCAGCTAATCGGGCCATCTCAGGAAACCCCCTCAATGTTATCTTATGCTCAAAGATACTCATAATCCAAACCTAATTTAGGTCAGTTCCATCAAAACCCATACCATTCTTCCAACACCATCAACGGACAAGCGACACGTGAATTTCTAGTAACCCACGATTAGGTCTTTATTCAAAAATCATACGGCATGTCAAAATATCATTTGAGCCGCCATTTCTTTCAACACCACTCAAACTCTTGCATCTACAATCTCCAACCACTCAATATTGGTGCTCCCTAACATCATCTGCAATAGCCTTAAAATCCAATCATATGTGATAACCCAAGCTTCTTGACGCCACATTACATCATCATCATTTACAAGCCAAACTTTGACTCCAAATGATACAATCTGCCATGCAATACAAAAAGAAAAGACAATTTCATACCTAGCAAGAGAAGGAAGAATGAAACACAACACACAACATAAAGGAAAATCCATAGGGGAATCTCTAACATTTTTTTCTACGTAAGCCATTTAGTAGCTCAAATGGTAAGCGCATTCTCTCCCTAATTACAACGCTTATAATTGGTGCTTTGCATAGTAATATTCCTTTTTACTTATAGCAGAATGGATGTAGTTCACATGTTAATAATTGGTGTCTTGCATAGTGATATTTCTTACTTTTGCTACAATGGATGTAATTTGCATTTTTTAATAAATTTAAGAATTTTTAGTGTCGTATTCTTTGAGAACAATAATTTTCTTCTTCTTTTTTCTCCTATGACCTCATAGTTTAGCATGTTGAAATATAAACTTGGTTTTAGTTGTTTAAATAAAGCTTAATTTCTATAAGCTTATTCTAGAATATGTGGTAGGTATGAAATTATTGTGTAGTAGGTGTGGTAGGTGTGGTAGGTGTTGAATTATTGTGTGGTAGGTGTAGAATTATTTGTAACCATTGGATTGTAATTGTGGTGGCACAATCCTAGCCATTAATTTAGGAGGTGCCACTAGTATAAATAGGGGTGGAGTCTTTGAGTTTGTATTAAGCCAAGTTAAGGTGATAAATAAGAGTGAAGCTTCTTCCATAAGTTGTGTTTTTAGCCTTTGTCATTTCCTAAAAGTTTCTTCATTCCAACATAGCAGCCTCATTTTTCCTACTTAAGTAAGCAATACTGGCAGCGCATTCTTATCTCTCTCTACAAAAATTTAAAGTGTGCGCTCACCATTGCCAACTTGGCTCAAAGAGTCTAATGATTAGTAGTCGATGCAACAAAGGAGTTTTCAATGTTAGTACGGAGAAAGTTAATAAGGTCAAGCTTCTCCTTAGTGATAGTAACATAGAAAGTTGGAGTTTTTTTTTTCCCCCCAAAGGAGATTAATTGAAGAGTAAGCTTTTATATTAGCTACAATTGCAATGGTGGAAGCACGGTGTGATTGAAAACACTAAAATGGGTTATGAGATTCTAAATGCAACCACAGTCATTGGCATTTATATCATGAGATCGTTGAAACATATATTATTTTCTCAATATTTGATTATCCTAATCATTAATAATATAAAAAATAGGAGACAATTAATTTTCTTCACAAAAGAAATTTTTTCAGTAAGAGAGAGTGAGAGAGAGACAGAGAGAGTAATAGAGCTCAAATAAGAATCAATAAATTCATTCATGTTTCACGAGTAGCAAAAGATTTTAAAACATGCTAAAAGTTGAGCAACAATACGCTGAGTATGGCGATGGTCTGACATAAATAGGTTCCAGTTATATTTAGAGAAAACATCTTCTAATCAAGCACTGCAATCCTAGATTTTCAAATTTCAATAGGTCTCATGTGAAAAACAATTCTATCCAAATGTATTCTCTTCAAATTTAATGAAACTGAATTAACTATATTTTTTATCATTTAAAGAAAATCTTATTTGAAACTTTGTTTAAATATTTCATCAACTTAGCAATTGTCTTACCATTAATTTATTAAATTAACATGCAAGATCACCCTT
Source organism: Phalaenopsis equestris (assembly GCF_001263595.1). NCBI lineage: Eukaryota > Viridiplantae > Streptophyta > Magnoliopsida > Asparagales > Orchidaceae > Phalaenopsis > Phalaenopsis equestris. Next base: position 143,070 of record NW_018164532.1, read on the forward strand.
TTTTTCACTCCTAAGACGTCTTGAAACGAAATCTTTATATCTTGTTTGCTCAGTCTTGATTATTATTATTATTATTATTATTATTATTATTATTATTATTATTATTATTATTATTATATATGCATTTTTCTTTGCTTAAATTTTGTACATCTCATTTAATCTTCAAATCTCATTGATTATGTAAATTCTTTGTAGACACATTTAAATTTTTATGGCTTTCTTCTTAATGCAAAAAATAATTATATATGAAACCAAGCTTGCTTTTCAACATTAAATTTTTATTTTCTTTATTAACAACCCTTTTGAGAAAAAACAATTCCTCATCATTTTAATCATATCAACTGTATCAAAACCATCACTTATTTGTATTACTTCAGTCCTTGCAAAAGATGTGTTCACAATTGTTATGTATATTTCATGATCATATTTTTTTCTGAAATTGAGTGACAAATCTCATTAATGGATTTTTCTTCCCTTTAACAAAATAAAGCCATTTTTGTTATTTCTTGAATTAAATTTTGAGAAGAGGTAAATCCTCACTCTTTTATTTATTTATTTATTTATTTATTTATTTATTTATTAAAGCTTACCATTCCTTTTGGCAAAATCAAATAAATTATCTACTATCACCTTTTATGAATTCTGTAGTAGCCATCTTACTAAAACCAGCATGATCTATTTAGTCAACAGCAACAATTATGATAAGCTCTCATGTATATTTTTTGGCTCCTCATTGAAAACCCACCATATTAATTTAGTAACAAGAACCCTATCACTAACTATATTCACCATATGAATTTAAATTTTTAATTATTTATCCATTATTAACACAACTCTATTTATGTTATTAACTTCCTAATATATAATAATGAGATAACACTTACCCTCATGTCATTGGTGGCATTTATTTTTGCCAGCTATTCTGTAATCAGTTGATATCAGCATATAATAGTTGCTGAAAGTTTAGATTCAACCTTGAATGCTTAAACACTTCCAATTATGGACAAGGAAATACAGTGAACAACATGTGTTTAATAAAGATAAGGCAAGGACATGACATTCAAATATGTTGGATAAAAAAGGTGTGGGGATATTTAAAATAAATAAAAAATGGCATGCATGTTCAATATGCTTTTACACAATGGCGTGGTAGAAAACGATTGTTCTACTTGATGAAAATATTATTTTCTTTTATTTGGGAATATAAGATTTTTTAAGTGGAAATTCTTTTTATATACATAAATTAAAATTTTCATTAGGATTTGTTAGTTGAAAAATTAGAAGACTATGATCATATTCATATAATTTTTCATATTTAAATAAAAATGTATTAAAAATTCTAGAATATATATATATATATATAGTACTAATGTGCGTGATTTATAATTGATTGAGGACAAGGTTAAGATTTCCTAATGTCTTTAAAATGGCACAAAGTATGAATATATGCAAAGAAAATTGAGGTTCTCATATCACAAAGTCAAAAAGAAATTCAACTATATTTTTTTTTAATATAAATAGAATGCTAGAATTAAAACCAATATAGTAACAAAACGATCCAACTAATAAAAAAATCAACAAATATTTAAAAGACTTTTATGTTGAAATGTATTACAAAAGCTCTCTATTTCTTTTCTATTTCCTTACAAGGGCAATATGGTTTCTTTCATTTTGGGCATTTATAATACATTTTCATAAAAATGTACGCTGAAAATCAAAAGAAAGAATTGTCATTATGGTTTCTTGAAATATTAGGACACTATTATGATCGTAATCATATATATATATATATTGTTGACCTCTTATGTGTGCTATTGATGCAAAAAATAGATAAATACATGAAAAAAGAATTAAGAATTCACAAAGCACAAGTCACCAAATAATTCTACTACTCGCTTTCTTTAAATCCAATTAGATATGCTAGATTTAAAACTCAACTAATAATAAATTGATTGAAATAATACTAAAAAAACAGCAAAAATTTAAAGCCATATAACTCTGCGGGCAATCCTAATTTGACTTTCACAAAAATTAATTTTTAACCTGCCACATTCTCACTAAGTTCAGAATCTTAACAGGTCCATATAAAATTATTTAGACATAATTACATAATTGAAGAAAGGAATGAAATGTCAAAAAACAAAAAATTTAAGTTATCACACATGTTAAAAAAAGGACGGTTAAAACAAAGTATCCGAACTTGTACTCCATTTAAAAACTACACATCTAATTTGCACTTACAAGATTAAAAAATGATACTATAAAATTTTTATTTAATCAAAACTTCCATGTATATATGTCCAAATTCTCCTATCAACACTACAATATGCCCAAATATGAAAACTTTGTCTCTTATAAATTGGGTTTTTGACATTCATCAAATAAATCAATGCATAAGCTTTGTGCCTCTTGCAAAGTACATCATGAATCATTATAACCAAATCTATAATTCTAGTGAACAAATCATCTCTAGAATCTACCATTATTGACTGACATAAAATCACATTTAGAATAACCTCAAGAACAAGCTACACAATAATATCTAATAGAGAAATGAATGTAGCCTCACAAGGAAGAGGGAACATGAGAGAGAAACCAAAAAAATTAACATTAAACTCATGAAATGAAATCAAATAAAAACACTAAATTTCAAGTTACACCATAATCTTACATTTGTAGGCATTAGTTCCAATGTGCTGCAATTTTTTAAATGTCATGCCTTTCTTGCATTCAATAATTCTTAGAAGCTCATATTGGAAGCCTTTAGGATTTAGTTGTTATGTCATTACTGCATAATTAAATTTAAATTCTATGTATCAATGACTCATAATTATCGTAAACAACGGACACTTTTCTGTGTATTCTTATGATGATCATGTGAATTTACCATGCATCTAAAATGCAGCAACAATGATACAGAAAAGTTACTTACAAGTAAACTTTAGGAAATGAAATTTCAAACAACACGATTATGATATGCATGGATGGATGAATACACTCTTTAGAAAAAGTTGAGTTGAATTGTTCAACTAGAAGTGTTGATAAATTATGCTCCTTTAAATTAACAATATAAAAAAAGTGCATATTGGGCTTTATTTTAAAAGCAATTATTTATTGATGAGTTCCATAAAATATTACTATAACTTAAACCACGGATAAAGTTTATTTTGTTAACTAGAATATGACAAAATCAACCACTGAAAATACAATCAACATTAGTTTGATTGTATATCATAGTAAAAATGTCAGCAGAAAATTCTTTAAAAATCACGTCTTTCATATTAATTCATCAACTAAAACAAATGCAATTGGCTAATCTTCACAATCAAAATTAGACTTATTGCATATTGGAAGTATGGATATAGATCTGATAAGTACTTAATTTCAATTTCAGGTTGAATATTCATAGATCACAAGTCGCCAAGTAATGCAAATGCTAGCTTTCTTTAAATGTAATTAGCCTATATTAGAATTAAAATCCAACTAATAAGGAACAACCAAAATAATCCAAAAAAATAAAAAATCAGAAAGGATTTAAAATCATAGAAAATCTACTCGCAATTATAATATATTTCTTAGAAATTGGATTTCTAACATGCCCAAAATTGAACAAAATCAAGAAAACTTAACGATTCCATCAAATTATGTACAAAAAGACAATGAATAAAAGTGCAAAAATTTAAAAAAAAATTTAATGACGAGTGTAAATACATACATACAAAGGAATTCTTATGTAATCAATTAGTTAACTTAAGACTACACTCAAATAAATCATACATCTAACTTGAGTTACTAAGGTTAAAAACTAGAAAGAAAATCACTACTCAATAAAAAGTCCTTTATATAAAAGTCCAATTCCACTGCATGCAATCCTACATCAGTTATATTTTTCAAAAATTGGCATCTCTTGTCCATGCCCCATGTTAGTGCATCTCATAAGAGTCATACTAATAAAAAATATTCTGAAGTCATCCATAAAAATTTTATCAATTAATATTAAATTTTAAGTAACTTAGATGAGCTTTTTTTTTTCTATAAAAGGATATAATAGGTTTGCTACTTATAGATTAAGATGCTACAAAGCCTCAATAACCACTAAATAAGTTTACTAAAAATCCAAACTTTAAGTGGGAGTTGATTTGTTTTAGAGTCTAAATTGTATTGATCATCTTAAATTTGTGTCCATTTTAATTTTTAACATTGATAGCTACAAAACTCAAGTTCATTCACACTTAATTTTCAAAATTGGTTGATACCAACCTCCAAATCTATTCACATTTGATTTCTTAAGATTGGCTACTACCAAACTATAAGTTTATTCACACTTAAAACTTCATATTTGCACATTTTTGTTGTTATATAAAAATAGAATAAATCAATAGTTGCAAGACGAAACTAATTAGGAGAAGGGAAGAGTTTTTTCAAGTGCTTGCAGACGCGAGATCTTCTACTTATTCAAGAAGGCTGTGTTGCAACTTTTGATTCCATTAAAAAAGGAGCTTTTGATCGGACGCCTCAACTTATAAGAGTAATAACAATAGTAAAAATTAGCTCTTTCAAACTCAACTACTTTGTTTTTTGTAGCAGATAGGGCTGTCAAAACGGCTCGCTGTCTGTGAACAGCTCGTGTTCGGCTCCTTAAGAAATTTGTGTTCGATATATAAACGAGCCGAATGCGAACAAAGATTTGTTCATTCATGTTCGACCGTTTTGATTTGAAATATATATATATATATATATATATATAGTTGAAGAGTGTTATTTTTAAAAAATTTAATTAACTACAATGCTACAAAGATTAATAATCAATTAAAACTATTTATTAAAAAATAACAATTAAAATATATTATATTATATTTAAATAATGTTTTAATATAAATAATAAGATTTAAATCTCGCTCCAACCCTTAACATTCTACAGCTGCGTGACCAGGATTGGTAAAACCACACTTTGTTCGCGAACGGCTCGTGTTCGGTTGGCTAAGAAAACGAGTCGAACATAAACACATTTTTTCTATTCGAAATACAAACGAACCGAACACGAACAATAGTATTTTTTAACGAGCCGAGCACAAGCTGAGCATGAGCTCGTTCGTTTACACCCCTAGTAGTAGATGACTAAAATGACTTTCAATTTGTGCCATAAATATAGTATTATCTTCGCCCTTGCATTTATTGATATGCACACGATTTCAAAAATTATGAGTCCACTATTACATTTGAGGGTAGAACTTATTCCCCATAATTATCCATTATTTATTTATTTCATTCCTAGTGTCATAATGATTTGAATTGCCCAGAGGGATAGTCTGAGTTGTATATATATTAGTTATTTGCTTAGTGAAAAATTAGAGTTTTATTCTCCAAAAATCTACATGATATGAGAGTGTTGACCTCATTTTTGGTGAGGTTTAGTCTTCCTCTTAGGAGAGTTTTATTCTCTAATAATCTACATGGTATCAGAACTCGAAAATAACTATAGCTCTCTTTCCTCCGTAGGATAGTCTCCTTCACTGCAAGCGCGGATCGTCCGTTTGTTTCCTTCCTTCGGGCGATTGGCTTCTTCGCACAAATCGTTAGCTCGTTTCGCTCGATCTTCTCCTTTGTGTGGATCATCAGCTCGTCTCCACTCATTCAAGCTCTTGATTCCTTGCCTCATTTCCTTCGATGGTTGAATATTACTTAATACTTCACCACTCTCTCCAAATTTTGGCTCCAATTAGATATATATATGAAACATATGTTGGAATGGGGAAGCTTTTAGGAAGTGACAAAGGCTAAAAACAACTTATGGAAGAAACTTCACTCTTATTTATCACCTTAACTTGGCTTAATACAAACTCAAAGACTACACCCCTATTTATATTAGTGGCACCTCCTAAATTAATGGCTAGGATTGTGCCACCACAATTACAATCCAATGGTTACAAACAATTCCACACCT
>NW_018164532.1:149052-172538 GCF_001263595.1 Phalaenopsis equestris
ATACCTACCACATATTCTAGAATAAGCTTCTAAAAATTAAGCTTTATTTAAGCAACTAAAACCAAGTTTATATTTCAACAACATACACATGAAAGCGCACACAAGACTGCTCTTTACAATACCATTGTTAAACATAAGAGAACATTCAAGATCTTTCTAGTACTCAACAAGGAGCTCGATGAAGTCAAAGGAAGAATCATGGGATCCAAACCTCTTCTCTCAGTTTGTAAATAATTGCTAAATTACGAAGGGAAGAGAAAAGGAAGAAACTCATGATGGAAGATAATTTCACTACATCAAATGTTTACAACTCAGCTTTATAAACTCACAAATCATCTCCAAACAACAAATCAAAGCAGAACATACCATGGTGTGAAAATTGAAAGAAGCTTAGTCATTTGAAGGAGAAGTGTTAAAAACTTTATGGAAAGCCTATAAATTGAAAGCCAAACAAATTCAAAGATTTGGGAAAAATCAGGCAAACAAGACATCAAAAGCATACAAGCCTCATGAAAATAATCCATTCAATAAGAAAAACCTTGAAGCTCTTCAATGACTTGTCTGGTAATAATATAAGCCTTCTACCAGCCCTCTAGCACATCACGATTGTCTTTCATTTGCTTCTTTCTCTCAAAAGGAAGAATCGGTCTTGGATAGTGGACTCTTGAGCATCAAATTACTTAATTGACAAGTGATATCACACCTTTGCAACACTTCCATTCATGCAAGCACCATGCTATGGTTAGAATTGCATATAATTCATTTTCATTTGTTGAAGAAAGAGGAAGAGTCAAACTTACAAAGGACATTATTCTTCAATTTGTTCTTTATGTTTCTAAACTTAACTGTAATTTACTATCTATTAGTAAACTTATTCCTGACAAGAATTGTGTTACTAAATTCTGTCCTAATTTGTGTAATCTGCAGGTGATTGACTTGGGGAAGATGATTGGCAATGTTCACATGTATCATGGACTTTATCTGCTCACTACAACTCCCATTTCAAAAGGACTATCTGATTATTCACAATCCTTTGAATAAAGTCTTGTAATTGAGTATGTTTCTCTTGAGAGTCAAGTTATGTTAAGGCATTTTTATCTTGTGCATCCTAACTTCTATTTTATTGAAAAACTATATCTTCATTTGTTTATCAATAAAGAGTTTAGTCCAAAAATTGCCAACTTGTTAAACACACACTGCCAAGTTTGAAATATGAACCAACACATCCCTTCTTCATGATTCATAGTGATATATGGGGGCCATCAAAAATAAAAAATACAAATGGAGTTGGATGTTTATCACCTTCATTGATGATCACATCAAAATCACTTGAATATTTCTCATCAAAGTAAAATCTGAAACTATCATTATATTTGAAACCTTTCATAACTTGATCCTCACTCAATTTCATAGCAAAATTTAAATCATCTGAACTAAAAATACAAAAGACTACTAAAACTTCACTCTCGGCCTTTATCTACCCAAAACTATCAAAATTCATATAAGAACTTATGTTGACACACCCCAACAAAATAGTTTGACTAAGAAAAAAAAAATAAACATCTTCTCAAAGTGGGCCATTTAATTCTATTCACTAATAATTTACCCAAACACCTATGGGGAATGCAATTCTCATATCCACTTAAACATAATGCCCAGTATAGTGCTAAACTTTTGCAAACTTCTCAACTCCTTTATGAAATCCTAACCTCATATTTAGTTCTTCGCCTCTAACATACAATAACAACAACAAAGCCTTAATCCCACTAGGGCCGGCTACATGACCTTCGTCTCTAACATGTTAAAAAAAAAATTGGTGTGTCGCCTTTGTTCATTTTCATCAAACATATCAAACCAAACTTGATCCCAAGTCAACAAAATGTGACTTTGTGGGCTATTTCTCAAATAGAAAAGAGTATAAATGCTACTCTCCAGAAACAAAAATTTTACAACTCCATGGATCTCATCTTCTTTGAAAATCAATCATATTACTCCAAATCTAACATTCAGAGGGAGAGTTGAGAACAATATCAAATTTGGGGTACCATTTAAGAACCTCAAACTTAGCTTGTTTATAACCTTGTTGAACCACCTTTCATCCTCACTACCACAAATCAACTTGAAAATGAACCTACTACACTAAATCCTCTCACAAGTCTCACCAAGAACTTCTTGTGTACACCATAATAAAAAAAAAAATCTAGTGGCTATGTAAGGGACAATATTAATAAAAAAAAAATCTAGTGGCTATGTAAGGGACAATATGCAAAATCAGGAATACAAATCACCCGAACCAACTCCATACACCCAAGTATTCACACAGAATTTGCGTCAAAGTATCATGAACACCAACAGGAAGAAGGAGCACAAGAATGCACAAAATACCCAATAAAAAAATTTGTGACCTATAAAAAACTATCATCCTTTTATAAATCTTTTGTTCAAAACTTGGATAATGCATGTTTCAAATTCAATCCAGGAGGACATATATATTCCGGTTTGAAAAAAGGTTGCGGAAGGAAAGATTCTTGCTCTTAAAAAAATGGTACTTGGATCATAACAATCCTTTCACTCGGGAAAAGAACTGTAGAGTGCGGTTGGTATTTGTTATTAAATACAACGCAGATGGAAGCATAAAAATATTCAAGTCTCGAGTTGTAATAAAAGGGTTCACACAGTATTATGGGATCAACTACTATGAAAAATTTGCACCAATCCCAAAACTAGACGCAATAAGCATATTACTATCAGTGTCATTAGTTGTCAATCAGGACTGGACTTTATATCAAACAGACAATTAAAAATGCATTTCCTAATGGGGAACATGGGGAAGAAGTGTGTATGGAGATACCTTCAGGATTAAAGAACATAAATAACTAGTTCATGTGCAAACTAATTAAAAAATGATTACATGTTGAAACAATCTTCTAGAAGATGGTTTGAAAGGTTCATCAAGACTATTCTTGCCAATAGGTAATATCAGTGTCAGGTTAATCATACTTTGTTTGTGAAATCAAATCAAGAAGGTATGATAGTCATTTTTATTGTATATGTAGATGACATTAGACTTACAAGCAATGATGTATGGAAACTTGAAATAATCAAAAGAAAAATAACTTCTGAGTTTGAGATCAAAGAGCTTGAAACTTTAAGATACTTTTTGGAAATGGGGGTAGCTAGATCCAAAAAAGGCATTGTTATGTTCTAGAGAAAATATATCATTGACTCATTAAACGAGACAGGAATGTTGAAATACAAACCAACAAATACTCCTATGGAGCCTAATCGACAAGCATCAACAAGAGAGAATAGCATCATAGTTGAAAAAGAAATGTATCAAAAACTTGCGGGAAAACTTACTTATCTATTACATATAAGACTTGACATTATCTTTTTTATAGGTGCAGTGAGCCAACATATAAATTATCCAAATGAATATCATCTAGAATCAGACTTTCAAATCTGAGATATCTAAAGATGATTCTAAGAAGTGGATTGATATTCAAGAAAACTAAGAACAGAGACCTTGAATCTACACTGATGCTAACAGACAGGAGAACTGATTGATAGAAGATCTACCTTGTGCTCTTTAACTCTTTTGTAAAAATGCTTACGAGATACCATATTATATAGTAACGGCCTATTAAACTTAGATAATGTCAAGAAACCACTTATTTTAAAAGAGACTATTTTTAAGCTCGAGAGAGGTGATAAAACAACTAATAGCTTCTATGGGTTAATTAGATGGAGATCTTGTAGAAAAGGACTTATCCTAATTGTGGCAAAAGCAAATCTTTAAAAAGAAATAAGATCTTACTTCATTATACAAGAAAATGTTCGTTAAAAAATTATTTTGCTTTGAAGAAATAGTAATAAAAAAGAGAACAATCATAAAGATAATAAGTCAGCTCAAGTCATGCATATATATTTTTTTTTCATTATGATATTGATGATGCTCTTTTTATGACTAATGATAACAAGTATAAAAAAAACATTAAATTCTGAGCGCAACCTATTTCAAAAATATGTGTTTTAATTTAAATATATAAGTTGTATATGGTGCTATTATGTTTAAATAAGAAATGGAGTTTAAATAGGAAATGGAGTTTGGCAAAGGAATGAAGGTTCTATAATTAACATATAGAGATACATGGTAGTACGTATAATCTTGTCATTGGCTGAGTAAGGTATATACTAGATTTTAAAAAAAAAATTAATATAATTAAATGCTTTTAGTGTTGATGATATAGATTCTCGGATGATTTTGGTGTCTTTAAAGTTTATAAGAATTGAGTTGATTTTCTTGATGTTGAATAAAGTAAAAACTCTATATTTTGCAAAATGTAACATCATGCGTTATTGTATTACATTCAACAACTAAGATCATATATTATGGAAGAAAGAGTGGTGTTAAGTACATGATATCAAGCACGAAAATAATAGAGCAATTATTAAATAAATTACTAATGATTCTATAAGATTAGCGCAAAATAAATTTTCTATCAAGTTAGAGTGTCCAAAAGTTAAAACACATTGCAAGTTCAGCAAAAATTTAAATTCAAGTGGAAACTAACACAAAATTTGTAGTGAAATGATTGCGGGCTCAAGTTTGCTATTGATGGGTTAATATATTACAAAACCTTAATTTTAACCAATGGAACTTTCACCAATAATTGGAATAAATTATCTCGGCTAATAGAAACATCTCATGTATGCAAGCACCTCCATGCCCACCTCTCTCCCATGGATCTTATGACCGTGAAAACTAATAACTTTGACCATAATGGTCACACTCATCGCCTCCAAACATCCTCTAAGCCAGCTAACCACACTCACTACTTGTAATAGATGCTCCATGTGCTATATCATCCATCCTCATCTCTAAGTGAAACGTCTAGCACTTTACACTTTTTAATCATGGCCCTGTAGAAGGTAACTATTTCTAGAATTAGTTTAGGATAACTCATTTTATAAAATATGACTTATTCGAAAAGCAATGAAGGGTGACATTAGGGGTGTGAGTTTCATGTTTGTGTGTGGTCTTATAAATTTATGAATGCTTAAATGCTTACTCTTAAATTTTTTTTATTGGAATCTAACTTTATGACCAATCTTCTCAATTAATGAATGTATGATGAGCATGTGGTTTAAGGTTTTTTTTTTATATAAAAACTACCTTCAATTATTGAAGGTTAATGATATTCTTTTAGTTATAGATCATAAATATTATAATTCAATGATCTTAGATGTACAATAGTTATCTACAAGAAAACATAATTAATAATTAAAGTTATTAATAGAGTTGAGTTCTACTTATATAGCGTATCAACATCACACATTCATTTTAGATGAAATTATCGCTGTCATTGTTTAAACATAATAAGCAAAAATTTCTGATGTCTGCCGAAATGAGTAAATTTACATTAAATAGAATTTCACTCAGCTTATTGAGTTTGTAAATCACACGAACAATTAATATGGACAATTAGATGTTAACATCCACCATGATGCTCCGACAAGTCATATATAATTAAATAATGCATAAACTCATACATTCTATGAACATAATATTTAATTTTGAAGGCGCCCAAACTTTATTGAATAAATTGTCAAAAATCCTTCCCACTGTGGCCTAAAATTTTATAATATGTAATATGTTTCTTAACAACCATTATGGAGGAGTTACGCCAGCCACATAGAGTTATATGTTGCAATTAAAATATTAAATTAGATTATAGTTTTTTTTTTATAATATTTTAGTCATTTATTAAGCTATTAAAGCAGATCAATCCAATATATAATCTTATACCAACTAACTTCTTTTGGATCAAAAAACTTATTGCCTAAATTATGTTTAGTACAAAAAACAAACAATAGATCTGTTGGATGAATTCTATATTATAAGAATGATATGATTGGGATTGGATCAAAACATTGTAGATCACCTAAATATAAATCATAAGTTAGAAGACAAGATAAACGAAAAGAGTTCCCACTTTAAAATATTAAAATATTTACTTTTTCTTTCAAGGTTAAGAAATGATATACATCTATGAGGTTTGTCTAACACATGAGATAGTATTATTAGAGAAGGTGAAAACCTTATATTCTTCATTAGATGTTAAAGCAGAGATGCATATTTATTACATACATCCAAGGTTCACTTTAGGGCTACAAACATTATATATTGTTTATGTGTTAAGGTTTTTACTCCATTAATTAATTTGTTTCATTGTGCTCTTGTTTTTAAATCATGTTTACACGATACAATATCCTTATAAGATGTGCAGGACAACTTCATATATATTTATTCTGATGATTAGTCATAGTCCACACAATCTAAAGGCAAAATAGATAACTTCTTATAGTTCTTGGTAGATGAACAAAAAATTTTAAGGGATGGTGACCTTACAAATGACATCTCATAAAAAAAAATTTTTTTTTTTTAACAAAAGAAACACTTACGTGGACAATATATAACTTTCCAACAAACAATACACTACCAAGGTTGAGCATCATAAGAAAATTAGCATGCATATATTGCATAGAGTCATTAGGGGTATTCACATTAATAATAATGGAAAAATTAACAATATTTTGTATAACATACTAGAAAAACATAATTGTCTGCCACAATTGAAAGAAGGTCAACAATAACAAAAGAATTTTAAAATACTCAAAATTATTGAGTGGCTAGTTAGAGAAAAATCAGCTTCTGAATTTTAGTGTTAAACGTAATTTAATGGAACATTATATTTTTAGGTCCTATCTTATAAGAAAATAAATTTAATCTCATATAATCTATATTTGATTCATATCAAAAAAATGAATTTTAACAATTTGTTTAATGTTGTGTCGTATATCATAGGAACAATCTAAGACAACTTAAAATAACGATGGATTTAAATATTAGTAAAGAAAAAGATGAGCTCTAAGAAATAAGAAATAAAAAGATCTTAAAGCCTAAATTCAAATATAACTTTCATTATAAATTGGGCCCAATGTGTGAAAATCTCAAATGAATGAGTGTTAGATTTAAGAAAATAAAAAAATAAAAGGCCTTCAAAATTATTTGGAATGAAAATTTTTCACAATCATTTTAAATTAAGGGAGAACCTACTTCTAACAATTTATTGTAGTACTAAAAATAATTTTGAGTTTATTAAAAAAAACTAAGGAAATTCTTTAAAGAAATTTCACTTAATTTTTTTAGTTAAGTTACTTCTATTACTCTAAAAAGAATATTATAAATATATTACACAAATTAGGAAGAATATTTTCACTTTATTTCATCAATTCAATGAAGCACTTACCTAATTCAATATCATTGGATGCATCCACTTAAAAAATAATAATAATAATTTTCTAGCCTTTAAAAATGCATTATATGTAATATATCTAATATGTTTAACCATGTTTATACATTACCCAATTATAATAATAATAATTGTGAAAAATAATGCTCACATTGAAGGGACTATTTGTGTGGTATCACTAGCATAGAAAGTATCATATTTTTGCGATCATTACTCAAATTTAGATGTATAGTGTTGTTGAACTCAAGTCAACAACAATAACGATGAGGATGTTAGAGAAGAAACAATCCAATCAGCGATATATTTTTAAAGGATATGGTAGAACATTCAACACATGTGCATTAAGATTCTTTAATAATAAACGAATGGATGTCGCTGCATTATATGTCATTTTCAACAAAATGAGTCCTAGATTTTGTTCCATGAATAAAATTTATACAATATAATTTCTTGTGAACTTGAATTTATAACATGGTGTAAGTTATAAAAATGTTCATTTGACAGAAATTCAAATTTAAGTTTTTAATGAGTGTGCAATACTTTGCATGCTGAAATTATGTTCACAATACCCTCAAAACAATCATGGAGATTGAAAATTTTGCATGTGCATCAATTAGAGCGACAAAAATAAAATGAGTGAATTTGGAGCAAAGATAAAAAAAAAACAAATAATAGTAATGTAATTGTTAAAAATGAATACATGCATAGAAAATTAATGAAGATGACTATTGTGGCAAAAAAAAAATGCAAATGAGAGTAATGAAGTAAAAAGGAAAGCAAACGAGATGAGTAACATGTAAAAACATCCATGTGATAATTTATAATGGACACAACATTTATTTTTAATAAATTTTATTTTTGTGTTTGCAAAAATTATTCTTAATTGCATATATATTTTTATTTTGTTTTAAAAGTTATGTTTTTGTTGATTTTTTTCTGACATGGGTAAACGTAATTGACTCAATAGTAAACTTCTGTCAAAAAAAAAATCAAATTTTTGTAGATATTACCTCAAAATTTAGATCATTTGATGAAAACTTCAAAAAAATAATAGCAAATATTCATCACAAATTTTTCGTCGTTGCTAATCATATGACTATTGATATTAAAAAAATGATGCTTCAACAAAGTTCTATCAATAAATCATTTCCTGGTTAAATTTGTGTTATTTAAAAATATTTTTAATAAGGCTTTTTACTGACTAATTTTTTTTGTTGAATATCTAATGGAAACTTGCTTTTCCATTATCATATATTTTATTTTTAAAAAATTCACCAAAAATTTGTACTTATAGTGATAAGCACAAACAAAAACATTGAGATGAAACCTTTCTTTCAACAGCAATGCAATGAACTCTCAAGCAAAAAGGACCCAACGTCCATCTCATGATCTAATGTGTATGAAATCCACTAACTCTCATATAGCAACCATGATTCTCTAGCAAATATGCTTAACATCTCATTACCAAAACCATGGATGCCATCTTTTGTATCCCATTTATTATATGCCCATTTACTATATGAGAAAGAATGTGCGAGTATAAGTTGCCTTTCTTCTTGTGATCGATATTCTTCTATCATGATTTCCAAGGATGTTTTGTTGTCATAGGGCAAGCAATGTGACTGTGTGCGTCTATGTATGTGTGTGAGGACAGAGAGAGATGAACAAGAAAGTATGGGCATTATGGTTAGTATGGGAAGAAGTATGAAAATGAGAGGAAAAAAAGTAGCATATAAAAACATGTTCTTTTTTTACAACAATCCTTTGTGCAACTAATTAATCATCATAGCTATTAAATCTTTTCCATTTTTAAAATATTAAAAATTTAAATTTTAAAAAATTTGATTAAGAGATGAAAGCTCCTAATCATGTTATTTTACACAAAGTATTTCTCCCCTATCTCTTTCCATGTTAATATTGTATAGACAATATAGATTTTTCCTAAACTTAGATCAGTGATACAAAATCTATCTGGCATATAACTTTCACTAATCACCTAAAGAATGATTTAAAGTAAAGTATATATATGATGCATCAGTAGAATTAGTCATACAATTTAATATAATTTAATAAAAATGACTTGCATGCAAAATGCTTAGATGGCAACTTTATTTGCTTTAAACTAAAATCTTTCAATAGAGGCTAGAATATTGCATGCACAAGTACAAACATTAATGGAGAAGAAAATGCAAGAGTCAATGGAGTTGGTGGATTAGAAGCTTATAAAGTCTTGAAACATATTGTATAGTATGTTTATAATTAACTAAAGAAAATTTTAGAGAGTGCAGGAAAGAGTAATTAAGACAAGATGGATCATGCAATTTGATGAATATATGAGAAAAATGAGCAAACCTAACAAAAATTTTCAAGATATTGTCAAGGGGGTTCATTGAAGCCCAGAAATATTGATGAGGCCATGAGAAATTCATAAAACACTCTCAGAGATGCTTCCAAAGTCTAAAACATTAAGATGCTCAACATCCGCAAAAAAAAATCAATCAAATAAAAAATATTGATTATCCTTCTTTTCGTTTCAAAACTACAAATCATCTACTAGATGTATTCTATAGTTCTCTCTTTTACCTTATATGATTGAATTTTCAATCACTTGCTAATGACAACGATCTCTAGCAATGCTATTAAAAAAATTAAAGTAGTTAATAGTAACTTTATTTTGTTCTTTAATAAACTCTATAATATTAAGATGCTCAACAAAATATTTATAGGCACTAATTTCAAAAATTAGAGTTCTTAAAAATATAAATATAGAGTCACTTGCTCAATTGGTAAATTAAACAAATTTAATAATATTTATAACACCTATTGTTTAAATCATCATGTAAACATTTTCTTATTTGACTAGAAGAATTTATATTGATCTAATGGTTTCTAATAACCAATCATCCCTAAGCTTACTATATTGCTAACATCTACATTTTAAAACTACAGATCATCATCATCATTTTCATCTCTCTCACTCTCTCTCTCTCTCTCTCTCCCTCTCTCTCGCTCGCTCTCTCTCACTCTTGCTGTTATGTTATACAATTTTTAATATGATTATCTAAAATTTAGATCAATAAGCTTAGTGTGAAATTTGTTTAAACAAGGGCTTTTTCTATATACATGGGGCAATATGGAAAGTGCAACATAGAGATAGAGAAAATAAAACGTGTTGCTTTTGATGGCAGTATTCTCCCCAAAAAATTTTAGCATTTAAAAGATAAATATAATTTAAGGAAAGAGGGCATGTGTGTGTGAGAGGGACTCAATGGTTATACAACATAGCAGTATAGTGCACTAAGAAATAAGATAAAAGTTATATTATTCTAAATGAGGGTGGTTAAGGAATAGGGAGGCATTTAAAACAAAATAAAAATAGTTAGAAATGTGTTATTTTTAAATTCAAAATTTTTTAAATTTGTGGTTGATTGGTTTAAGAAAAGAAAGACTTTCTTTTTTTTGTTTTCTTAATAATAAAGTATATGAATTCCTCTTATATGGTTAAATCTAGTAATCTTGGAAAAGCTAGGTCAACTGCAATAAACCTTTAGTTATTTATTTATTGATCATCAACCCGATGACATTTTATAATGATACACTAATTCCTTAAAAAAATGAGAGTTATGCACATGAATCCTAAACTAGGGATAGTGTTAGGGAAGGATTAACTCTAAATAAAAACTTTTAACCGTCAAACCTAATAATATTAAAAATATCAAAAGAATCCTCCACTAAGAGTGTCTCATTTGCATTATACTTTTGGATGATATTTTAGTGTTTAAACTTATACCTGCATTTTGTGATTAGCCATATTCATCGAAATGAAATTAAATTTTATACACCATAATATAGTTATAATTATTAAGTATAACTCCACTTAAACATCAATCACTATCAAATCTAAATAGCATTATCTCAAATTTGGTTGTTTTTTTTTTATTTTAGGGAGGATAGAAACCAAAGTGAAATTAAGTTGGGCGAGATATGCCAACAATCGAAATCAGTTTAAACCAAAAAGCTTAAGCTAATTATTAAGTGTGAATCACTTGGTAATTTTGCATTGTAATGTTTTTTCTAGATATTTGATTTGGAAGTAACCACAAAATCTCATGTGTCTTGATAATTTCTCAATCCCACAACATAAGAGCACACAACATCGGCCATTCTCAGTAGACTGAAATGGAAGCTAATAAAGTAAGATGTTCTAAGAAGCCTTTTAAGATCAAGGAGGAACTAAGAAACCTAACTTCTAAATCTTGTTCAACTAAGGTAGAATCAACACGAAAACCATGGGAGCTAAATCATAAGAACCAAAGATCCCAAACAAACCTTAAGCTTTGATACCGCATAATAGAGAGGATGAATAAAATCAGGGGGAAATTAGGCAAGATAAATCAATCATCAAACTCATTTTTAGTCTAAAAGCTTAAACTTATGAACAAGAGTTAACCACTTGATATATAGACTCAAAAAACTTTTCAATTATTTCATTTAGAAGTAAATCCAAAGTACATATAATTAATATATCTTAACTTTTCATTCAATCATTTGTATTGGAATTTGGAATAAAATTAGGTAGCAAAACTCCATATAAAAAAAACCTTCAATTTTTAAAATCTAATCTCATTGATCTCTCCATCATTATTGGTGTTGCACACTAGCCTTTTAATTATGGATGGTAATTGGAATTAGTTTTTAAAATTATATCTGCAAATAGTTACCATTCTGAAGTCTTCATAAAACTTAAATTTCAAAGACCATAACTAGAGAGTTAAGATTAGCAAGGCTTAACTTTGCTAATAAGCCTTTTCACCATCATCCCTAAACAACACTAATTTTAATTTCAGAATTATGAATATTCACTCTTTAATTTTTAAATCAAATTACGTAAAGCTCAACTTAAGTCTTCAAAAAACTTAAATTTCAAAGACCATAACTAGAGAGTTAAGATTAGCAAGGCTTAACTTTGCTAATAAGCCTTTTCACCATCATCCCTAAACAACACTAATTTTAATTTCAGAATTATGAATATTCACTCTTTAATTTTTAAATCAAACTACGTAAAGCTCAACATAAAAAAAATAAAAATTAAAAAAAATTAAAATATTAAACATGAGTCCCTAAAACCTAATCATCACCTTGATCCACAACCAGAAGAGTGGAGTACTAGCCCTATGAATATGAACAAGTTGAATCAATACTTGCACATCATCAAGTAGAGTTAGTGAGGATCATGTTAGCAAGTCAAAGATGGATTATCGCATGTGAGCAGGCATTTATTCTGAAACAATGATCATAGCATGTGAGCAGGCATTTATTCTGAAACAATGATGAAGAGAAAATAAGGTTTACAATTCATGAATAGATATATATATAGTCTTACAAAGAGAGCATTACTGTTTCTCAAGCTGTACGTGAATGCCTGATAACAATGAAGACAGACTAACCATGGGAAAGCATGATGATAATCCCTTAAAAGCATCCACTAGCTCATTAATGGTGGAACCTTCCGTAGCTGGCAACCATATTAAGAGCAGCGCAACTATTAAATTAATTATCCTATCTTCTTTTGACTACTTATGTGGTACATGAGTGGTACTACCTAAGACTCTTGGTTGGACACATATGAATCATAGTTTTCTTGTTGTCTTTTTTAGTGAAGTGCATAATTAAAAGAAGGGGCATTTACATACATATATACCACCCAAATCTTATGTATTTACATATCTAATACATAAACTTTGATTCTTTACATTTATACCTTCAAAATTTTCATATCACAACAAAAATATCACTATTTTAACTTTCAAAGGTGAAATACACTTTTTAAGTATAGCTAAGGTAACATATACTTAAAAATTGAAGTTTAGGTGTTAGTTAAGTAAATACATAAGAATTGCATGATATGCATGTAAATCTTCCTTAAAGAACATGAATACCTTTGACTAAAATTAAACATCAAGTCTACTAGCACTCGCAAAGAAATCTAATTATGGTCTTGGTCAAATTTTATGACTTGTGATCAACATTAAGTCAAGTCTGCTTCAGTGAGTTATCTTATTGGATGACTCAACTTGCCTCTTAACCCCTCTTAATTTCATGAATTGGGATCAAACATTCACAAAACAGTAAAATAAGTCAAAGAACTAAAGCTTAATTATATATTTTGAATGAACGTACAAAATAGGTAAACAAAACAGTAAAAAATGGCCCCTTTTAGATATAATCCCTCACTCAAGCAACAGTACTAAGGGATGCTCCATTAGATCACCTAACCGCCATTCAAAATAGCTTTTTGATTAATACTGCTTGGTAGAATCGAACTCCAATTAACACTTTAATTGACAAACATAACGCCAGAGATTTATTTCTACATGAAATACACACAATACTTCCTTGCAGCAGCAGAAACTGTGTGAACTGATAAACTAATTAGATCAAAGTCTAATTTTTCATTAATTTCATTTAATAAAATTCAAAACTTTATTTAGTTTATGCGTCTCCAGCGCTGCTTCCTCATCCGAAGCAGCGCATAATTACCCTCTCGTTCTAAACAGTTTATTTGCAAAGAAAGTTTCTCCTCGATCGTAGAACATGAACAGAAAAAGAAGAAAAAAAGGACAAATTTATGAAGAAAAATGGGACAATAAACAGCAAACTAAACGTACGAATATTTCCCAAAAAAATCTCTAAGCAGCCCAAAATGAGCATAAATTCCAAAAACTGGAAAGAAAACAAAAGAACCTACGCTTTACCCATCTCGTTCTTTCCAAAACAAGAAAATAGGTAAGAAAACTCAATACGCAACTTGCTGGATGGCGCGTGAAGAAATTAAAAACTCTAAAATTTAACAAAAACCCAAATTTAATGCTATATATATGGATCAAAGTGTTAGATATTCACAGAAAACCTGGAACTGGAGAACTCGTAGAGCTTCCCGCTGGAGGAGAAAATGATGAGGCCGATCTCCGCGTCACAGAGCACTGAAAGCTCGAACGCCTTCTTCAACAATCCGTTCCTACGTTTCGAGAAAGTCACCTGCCTGCTCGTCGGGTTCTCTATACGCCTCAATTCCGTCTTCCCCCTCACCATTTCAATCTCTCTGAATCCTTTGCTGCAGAAGCAGGCGAAAGATGGACGATTTGCGCAATAGAATCCAGAAACTCGCAGATCTGTCAGAGAACTGCAAGCTAAGGATCTCAGCCCGACCGTTGAGCGCACCGTGGCGGCCGAACCCTAGTCCGGCGGCGCAGCGGGACGGCGGAGGAAGTGAAAAAAGATTGGATTTTCTTAGCGGGGGAGTGGCCGGGCTTTCCTTATTCGTCCGCCATGGCCCCTCCAATAATAGAACTTTTGGTAGAAAACGGAAACCCGGGAAGCTACCCCTAGCTTCTGATTCGCTCGCTGCCATCATCTTCCCCACCTTTAATTTATTTTTTTTGTTGGTTTCAACCTCCCTGTGGACTGGTTTGAGGAGGAGGTGTGAAAGAGAAGGGAGGAGGAGGCCAATGGCGGGGCGGGGATGGGACTCATGGGCCCCACCTCGTACGAGGCTTGGCACGCATGGATGCGCGCGCGCGGGGGTCCTCCCTCTCTCTCTACGTACTTGTCCGTACAATAGGCCAACCTGATTTTGACGCGTGTGAGGTCAATTGGCTGATGGGTTCTAGCTTTCGGTTGGTCGGAGAATTTTCGGTTTGAATTAACTTTATTAATTTCATCGTTTAATTGTAATTATTTTTTATTTTTTTAAATTAATTTATAATATAAGATTTTATTAGAATTTGCAGAAAATATTGAATTTTGACTCTAAAATTATTGTTAAATAAAAGAATTAATATTTAATTAAATACAATAAAATATATGTATTTAATTGGAGAAATTGCAAAAAAAATATATTGAGATTTCATAAAAAATATGTGGCATTTTTACTTTTGATGTGTTGCCAATGATTTGAAGGGTGCTATTTATGTAAATATGATATTGTGTGGGTTAGATTTGTAAATATATAAGAGTTATGTGGTACATATTTAAATGTCTCAAAATAATTTTGCAGGAATATCCAATATTCGCCATACAAGTTGTCTTCCTAACAATTGCAAAGTATTGACTTATCTAAGCGTCTATTGGCCAATGTTGATGTAGACCTTTCTGGTTAGACCTAGCATGGCCTGGCCATTAAGAAAATATATTATGCTTTATTTTTTTTATTTAATGGAATGATATGTAACTATCATATTTACATAGCTATAATTTAATTTTTAATTTTTTTATTAGCAATTAAAACTTCTTTAAGAGGTTAAATATATTAATTTATATACTATTAAGCATTAGTGTCGTATATCCCGGTATGTTGGTTGGCATCCACGGTATAAGACCCATCATGTTGGCAGTTCGAATCCCTTGTTGCACAGTTAACCTTTTGGAGTTGGGACTTGAATTGTTTGGCACATTAGGAGTGGCTGGAAGCTCGTATAATAGCTTTTATGGTCATTCCTTTTTCAATATATATATATATATATATATTCGGCAACTCCAGCCAGCTCTGATCTATAAATCTCTTCATAATCACCTTCACTATCATGTATGTGAATTATTTGCTCAATATGGGGTAGATCTACAAAAGAAAATAATACCACAACATGAAAATTTAATTTTTGTCAAAAGTTGTTTGTGATTTTGAACATTGACAAGCTCTACCATGTGTCTCCTATTCAGAAGATGCAAAGAAAAAAACTTCTGATTTGTAAAAATTGTTCACAAAAAGTGATGCAAATTTAATTTTATGAAAAAAATAATAATAATTGGATCATCTTTGATGTTGGTTCTATATGATTTTTTGGTACTTTTAAATTTAACTTGGATCATTGTAAATATATTGTATCAAAAATATTAGCTTGTATTTTATTGAACATCTAGTGCTTTTTTTAGTAAGAGAATACAATAGATAAAAAAATATTGGAGGAGTTATCATAGAATAACACATATGACAAAGGAAATCAAATAAAGCATCAATACATAAATTTAGCTTATTACTTACGGTCAAATATTGTCGTTAATAATGTAAAAACTATAGGTAGTATAACTATTGACGTTTTAGCGATAGTTAAATTGACGTAGCAAAAAATGTTTGTCGGTGATAAAATTACGGATAAATTTAGTGATGGTTTACATTAACTGATGGATTTCTGATTACCATAATCTTCGGTAGAAATCCAAAAACATGGCATGTTTAAACAATAGATTGATTGTTGGTTATATAACCAACATATCTGTCCGTCGGATATGTGTTGCACTTTTATCGAAAAAGTATCGTGATTTTGTCCAAAAAAAATGTCATGTTTAACCGTAACTTGACCGTCAGTTATATAACCGACGCATATGTCCGTAGAAAAATTTATTGCACTTCCATTAGGTTAATCATGAGAATTTACCGATGGTTTTATCTATAGCAAAAGTGCAGCACTTTGTCTAGACGTCGCTTGTTTGATAGACCATTGGAAAACCATCAGCATTTAATCAAGGGGTCTTAAAACCGTCGGTAGGTCGTCAAAAACATGTATCATCAAAAAAAATTAAAGCCCTCTTCAACAATGTATTCTACGCACTTGCAATCATAATAGTGTAATAAATTCATGGCACAACATTGTAACAAAACTAATTAACACGTAAATCATATACATAAATAAAAGAAAAACAACTTTATTGAACCAAACGAAATGTACAACTGTACAATAAAAATAATGTTAGTTAAAAATAAATTGATTGACATACAAACAAACAAAAAATAATCCTTTACTTATCATCCTCATCCTCCTCTATCGCCTCCTCATAAGCATCATCATCATCCTTATCGTAAACTAGTTCCTTCCCTTTCTACGGTTCAGAAAGTAGCACCACTTCGGTCTCTGTCGTCATCTCTGATTTCATGGAGATTACCAAGGCAGCAACCTAAAGATGCATCTCCTCCTTCTGTGTAGTGGAAGTAGATGGATTAGATGTACTAGAGGTCAGGCAGTCATCGTAGGCTGGTGCTTGGTAACCCAACCCGTAAACCCTACCTTTCTTCTTCCTGCCAACAACCTCCCTTCAAAGGTCTTACTCAAAAGAATAGTGACATGTGCCTGAACTATAGCCCGACTGCTAAGATCGACTTTCCTTGAGCCTTTGGAAGGCTTATAAAACATATGATTAATGAAAGTGAGACTAAGTAAATTTCCATAGTTAATTAAATTTTATACTCATTAATTTTGTGAGTTGCCTGAGATATGTTGTCCACCTAACACTAATCTGACTTCCAATTATTGGTGCGCTTGTGTAACTCTGCAACACTTGGCTATTGTCCTTTATCCAGTGCATATCAGTGTAATTGAATAGTTAGCACACATTTAATATAAAATAATATTTAATGCAAAAAAAAATAAGTCTTATCGGCCACTTCTTGTACTCCGTATGTGAGAGCACTCCACTAGTGTGTTTTGAGGCCCCCATGCCCCGCAGTGAGAGCGACGATTCTGCTTTGCATGCTTCCTCTTATTCTGACACTTAGGAGAGTCTCGGGCTCTAAGGAGTGCTGAAAACACTCCTCACTGAGCTACAAGGGGCGCTCACGTGTCCGGTGTATATCGCTGAGCTGGTCGCGTAGAAGATCGCTCGTCTTGTGCTCAAAGTTTTTCTATGAATGCGCGGCTCCTCCTCTGATGGGGTGAGGGGCGAGCAAGACCATTATTTATGTAAATTGAATTAGAATTTTTTAGATTCTTTAAAATAAATACATAAATGTAATTATTGTGTTCAGGGTTTACCTTGAATTATCCAAACCACATGTCTAGAACTGTCATCAGGATCTCCCTCCATAATAAGTACCGGTGGTCGTACTTGTTCCGAATTATGACTCTGATGGAATGGATGGCATGTTTTAGGGGACTAAATCTGAAAATAACATGTGATTGGTTCTCTACTAAATTAAAAAATTTAAGGCATTAATATATATATATATATATAA
The DNA here is from genome assembly GCF_001263595.1 of Phalaenopsis equestris. Taxonomy (NCBI): domain Eukaryota; kingdom Viridiplantae; phylum Streptophyta; class Magnoliopsida; order Asparagales; family Orchidaceae; genus Phalaenopsis; species Phalaenopsis equestris. The sequence continues at coordinate 167,374 of NW_018164532.1, forward strand.
CAAAGCAAACATATAATAATAAAAACTTACATGCTCCCCACTGCCCGAAGCCAATGACTGTTGCTCATGTTGCTCGAACTAGACTGCACATCAATAGTAGCTCATGTTGACAATGTTGGTGGTGTCCCGGTCACGGCTGGTTGCTATGATGGTGTAATGGTCACAACTAGTGGCAGTGGTGTGTCATGGTTGCTAGTGGTAGTGATGTCATGGTCACGACTAACGGAGGTGCTGGTGTGGTGATTGGCATCTAGGACCTCATCTGCTGACTAAATTTCGTAATGTGGCTTGTGCCCCAACTGGCAGGAGACTGTCCCTCCCTCCATAAGTCATCTACAAGCAAGAAAGTAAATTTAATTAGTGCATCTACATATCTACTAAAGCTAAAAGTAATATAAAATGTAGTAAAAAGAAATAGCATCACTAAATTGCATGCAATCTACAGATCATTAAAATCAAAAACATAAGAGTACGGAGTTAACAGAAGGGAAAACTGTAAAGTACAATCTACAAATTAATAAAACTAAAAACACAGAGGTACAAAGTAACAACAAAATAAAACTTACACATCTTAGTTAATCTCCACTGTCGAGTCACTTGAGGATGTTGTTAAAGTTATTTCATCTAAACCATCGCCAGAATCATACTCATCGATATCAATTTATTTGTGTTCCTCATTAACTTCCACTAAATTTACCTCTTCATCGATGAATCTGTCATTTTTATTTCCTGATGAGCGTGTTCAATTGAATTTTTAATATCAATAGTTGTTGTAGGTTTAACGACTATGACTACTACTCACTCAACTTTGTTTCTTATTCTATTGGGATATGAAAGACAAAATACTTAACTTGCTTGTCTTGCTAAAATGAGAAGATCAAATTTATCATATCTCTTGTTCACTTTTAATTCTACAGCATTATATGATTGGATAACCCTTGTTCCATGATTAGAAGCAAGATCGAACCAGTCACAATTGAATAGGAATACACTCCTACCAATAGAGCTAGGATAAGATAGTTCAATCACTTCTTCGATAAGCCCAAAGTAATCTATCTCATCGTCTAATTTATTATTTGTTTTAACACGAACGTCGGAATTATAAGTCTTTTTTTTCTTCTGATCAAGACCTCGTATGAAACTTGCAGTCATTCACATAATTAGTTTACCAAAATTTGACGATGTGCATGGGTCCCCAAGCAAGATTTAGCAAGCCCTGATCCGTTCTCCATTGTTTTGACCATGAATTTAGTAATTCATAAATAACTCATTTGTGATTAAAGATCCCTAATAACAATTATCTTAGATGTTCAATAATTTTGCTAAACACTAATTTAAATGTGTTGCAAACCATCAGGCGAAATTATTCTCTATCGCGTGTCTTGTGATATCAACGCCAACTGAGTACAATGTATCTAAGAATAAACTGTTACCACAATGAAAAAATTATGGATTAGCCAATTTACCTACATTCCAATCAATACCTAAGTATTTACACATCTAACACCTAAACTTCATTTTTTAACATTACCCTACCATACTTGTGTGCAACAGCTCTAAGAGGTGGAGCGTCGACGGGAGAGAAGGAAAGCGGCAACCGGTTGCTAGAGCGGTGCGATCGCCATAGTTGGTGTCACTGGAGCAATGGAGTCCCTGGGAGAGGAGAGGATTAGGGCACTGAGGTGAGACCGAGAGGGGGGGAGGTTGATGGGACGTGATTTTGGCGATATAAAGGAGTAGTTCCGACTGCTTATAAACGGTTTTTAAGCTGTCAGTAATTAACATTATTATCGATGGAAATTTTCATCGCTTATTAAAAAAAACTTGTCAGTTACACTCCGCCAAATGATCGGTTCATAAATAACAAACAAAATATGATCGTCTTCTAATATTTACTTATAGTTAACGGTATCATGCTTCAGTTATAATAAAAATCGTCAAAAAAAAAAAAATTACAATTGCTAAGTGATGACATTTCTATAGTAATGTCGTCGCAAATAACTCGAACTCAAACCGTCGTCAGAAAATTGTGCAGTTTTTCATACTTATATTTTGACCATCGATTTTAGCACTTTTTCCTAATTGTATGTTATCACACATGATTTTAAATAATAATGCTTTTGTTTTTAGAAATATCATATTAGTTGTGTCTTTTTATCAATGTTTACATTATCTATCATAAATTGTTGGTACATTGATAATTTTTCCATTTTTTTCTCAAACTAGGAGTAATCAAGGATAGAATATGCAGTTTTTCGTCCTTCGGGGCGGCGGCGGCAACGCATCACGGTGGGATTTTCCGCGTTTTAACGAAAAAGCGGGTTCGACCCCAATTGGTCGCGATGTTTTTTTCCCAGGCATCCTTCGCGTCTTCTGCCCCGCTCCCCTCTCGTCCCTCGCTCGTCCTCAACCCAGTCTATAGCAGATGATGATCGGCAAGCCCGGATGAAAATCTACTTCGCGGCAGCCACCCTCTCCATTATTAGGCTCGAGCACGTGGTTTCCTCCTCCTCCTCCGCAACTTCCCCTCCGTTCTCACATTCATCTCCCTCTCCATCTCTCTGCTTCTCTTCGCTCGACAGCTCTCCTCTCCCCCTCTCTCTCTCCCCCACCCTCTTCTCTCAAATTTTGTTCGCTCTTGTCCAGATGTGAAAGGGACGAGCTCAGAACACCCGCAAGTCCCCTTAACTCTTATTTTTTCAAACATGCCTTTGCAAGATCTTGTAATTATATACCAAAACATAAGTGGTGTTATTTTTCCTACTAATTTTAATTTTGATAGGTTTTTTTTTCCTTTTTTGCTAGGGATTTGTTTGTTGTCATTGAAGGACATAATTGATGGCATGGAAAGGATTCTTTACATGTTTTTTTTTTTTTTTCTCCTTTAAAGATCTGTTATTCTTAATGCTTCCTTCTTAGCAGAACATGCTTTCTAAGCAACAAAAATGGCTGCACTATATTTACTTTGATGTTCAGTTTCTCTCTTGCTAAGCTCTAAATTCAGTACTTCATTTCCTTCCTAGACAAGATTGTTGGTTAGTTTTGGAAGTGGATTTTAGGGAATTCTTCCTTGGTCTTAATTATATGGATAATGAGGTCAACATCATTTTTTAACTTAATATTACATTATGGAAAACATGAGATGGATGCATTGATGTACAAATGCTCATTCACATCAACATTGTACTGCAATGATGTCATGTTCAAACAGCTTTACTAAACTGGTGCAAAATGATCATTTTTTTCAGAAACAGCTACACACAGCTGTTTTCACACAGCCGCAACAAATACACAACAAGCTTCTTCTCAGCAGCTTCCGTGCAACAGTTTCCTGGTACAGCGCAGCTGCAGCTGCCCCAAACATACCCATAATTATAATTGACTAAAAAGAACATAGAGAGTTTGATTGATTATATGGAGCAAAATCAATTGGCATATATGACAAGCCTATATTTGTGATTAGAGTAATGTCACTCTTTAACATTATACGGATGAAATATTATATCATGTTATTTTTCTCTTATTGTGTTATCAAATATGTTCAACAATTATCATAAATCACGACAGGAATTACTGCTAAAAAAGGTGTAAAAATTGACAATCATTTGAACGCCAGCTTCATATGATGTCATCATAGATGGTTTTATGATGATGTTCAAAACAGCTGCATTTTTAAGTCAAAGATCATCCTTTTATAGCATATTAATAACTGACCCGTGATACCCATGTTGAATTATTAATATTTTAAAAACTAGCATGCAGAGCCGGATAGGATTAATATATCAGACTGATGTCTTCAAACACTCATTTAGTCGTAAAATAGTTGGATAGGGTTAATATATCAGACTGATGTCTTCAAACACTCATTTTTATTTTCTTCATGCGTGTTCTTATTTCGTAGCCGACCAACCACCCCTTCCTTGATACTTGCATACCACTCAACTCTTAGGCATTTAAACATCTAGGACCAAAAATTGAATTACAAATTTGCACACCAAGCACACAATTCTTATTTATTTATATATCACACATCTAAACTTTTATATTTATATATCTCAATGTAAATTCCCTTTTTAAAGGGAACTTCACTCATGGCACACAACACTTAGGCATTTATGTATCTCGTACGTAAACATTCAAATTTACATGCTTTGCATTTTGATGCTTTAAATGCATGCATGAAATTAAATGCGTATTTTACTTTTAAAAAGTGATAATAATATTATTTTTTATGTTATATTAATTTTAGTGTTATGTGTGTAAATATGAAGGCTTAGGTTTGAGATATGTAAATACATAAGAATTGTGTGCTATGCATGTAAATTTCCCTTTATAAAACAAAATTTTCATACTTAACACACAATTTTTATGTATTTATATATCTCACACCTAAGCTTTTGTATTTACATACATGACACTTCAGTAATTTAAAATTAAGCATGAAAATGTGTATTTTACTTTAAAAAAAAAAAGAAATAGTTTTATTAAAGTTTTGAGTGCTATTTTTGTAAATATGGTAGTTTAGGTTTGAGATAGATATGTAAATACACAAGAATTGTGTGTTATGCATGTAAATGCCCCAACGTTATTATTTTTGCATTTATATTGCTCAAAATCATTTTTCATATATGTGCACCAGTATATATTAAAAATTGAAAACAAGGTGTTAGATTTGTAAATTTATAAGTATTGAGTAGTTTGTGATACGCCACCAACAAATTTTCATCGTCCGACATGAATCTTGAGGCATGACACTGACCTCGAGACGATACTTTGAATAAGAAACATTCAAATTTTGATAAAAATTCATCCAGAGCTTCGATTTCAACAAACTTAAAGTCAAACTGACAGGCTCGATGAGACAGACCTAAAGATATAAAAACTAGTATAATCCGAGTTAAATCGAGTCCAGATCAAGTCATTAAACCATTCTTGAAAGATTTTCAGACACATTTGGAAAGTAAAATAGATGTCTACACTAGCAGACATATACTCAAATCAAGCGTCTTGATAAGACGAATCCAACAAGCTCAAGATCACTCAACTTTGACATCATTAAGACACTTGTCGGCACTATTTTTGGTGTGGAGTTTGCCCGTAAGAAGCTGTCGGTCATCGGAATTGAAATCCCGTTGCCCGCTTCGGAAGGACGTTAAAAAAAAAAA
>NW_018164532.1:179004-184247 GCF_001263595.1 Phalaenopsis equestris
ATCAATTTTGGGTATTTTGGCAAAATTTGGGAATTTTGGCCAAATTTGGGTCCCAAGGGCAATTAGGTAATTTGAAGGTGCATAGGGGCAAAAGACTAAGTTAGGCATTTCACATAGAATTGGATAGATATCCATTCTAAATGAACCATGGATTAATATATTGTGAAGATATGGTGTATCCTAGCTCCAAGTCAACACCCAGGGTTAATCCTAAAGCCAAGTAATCCTATAGGGACTCTTCTTGAATTCTCTTATAATGATCTTATCTACTAAATGCTAGAGGTTAAGATCATTATGTGGAATTTCAAGTTGAGTAAAAAGAAAAGTTTTGAATTTCTAATGGTGGGGTACCTTTTCTAATTTTCTAAGACTAGTCAATAGGAAAGTCCTATGGCTAGACCTAGGCTACTAAAGAAGTTTCTAGACCTCAACCAAAAGTGAGGTCAACAACACTCAAATGCCCATTAAACGTCGTATGATAGAAGGAAATTATCTGAATCATTCATTCACATTGATTCATATTCTTGCATTAATTGTACCCATAATACTATAAATAGACCACTACCCCTCACATTAGAAATAGCTTAAGCCTAGAGAGAGCCTGAGGCTGAGAAAATGCTATAGCTCAGCATCACTGCTGACCACCGTCGCCCATCGCCGACCGTCGTCGACCACAACCAAACTCTATCAACAAACTCAAACTGTTATTAACCACCGATCGTCGTCGACCCTGCCAACCTCCGTTGACCACGCCTATCGTTGTCGACCACCGCCAACCATCTTCTTTAATCACTATCAACTACACGTCGTCACTCGACACTGTAATCTAAAAAATAATGTTATATTTTCTCATTTGTGAGACAAGGGATCTTTGTAATCATTACTGAATACTGGATTTTCGCAGTTAGTCAGGTCCCGTGATTTTTTTCCTTTACAGGTTTTCCACGTAAAAACTTTTGGAGTCGTCATCATTTGTTTCTCTTTCATCTGAGTGTGTACTGAATTCTCGAACAACGTTAAAACAATAATTCATTATTCTACTGCCACAAATTTTCTAGCATGTTAGGTAATGTGGAGACTCAATCCACCGCAATTTAATTCGCTTCCTAATTAAGAATGTCACTTACCACTCACATATCTTCCCACATACCGCTCACCTACCTCCCACTCACCACTCTCCTAGTTTCTATAAATAGTTTCTTATTGCTTGTCATAAGTTAAGTCACAAGCCAAGCAAGGCCAAGCCAAGTCCTCTAGAGAGCTAAGAGAAAGAGAGAAAGAGGGAGCGAAAGGAAGGAAGAGAAGAAAATATAGATTTTCTTGTAAACATCAAGGAAATAAAATCCTCTGCAGCTTCGTGGACGTAGACAAATTTGTCAAACCACGTAAATCTGTGTGTCGTTCTTTCTATTGTTTTTCTGCATGCAATTTTACTCATTTCATTTTTTGTTTTATTGCCATCGTTTTTCACAACAACTGGTATCAGAGCTTTGGTTCAGATCTAAGGAAAAACGATGGGCGGAGCCGAAGTGATGACATCGGGGATCGAGAAGTTCAATAGCACAAATTTTGCTTACTGGAGGATGTAGAGGAGGATGTAGATAGAGGACTATAGAGGACTACCTCTATGGGAAGAAACTTCACGTTCCGTTATTGGGAAAGAAGTCGGAAAAGATGGTTGAGGCAAAATAGAATTTGTTGGATCGACAGGTTCTAGGGGTTATACGATTAACCCTGTCGAGATCGGTTGCCCACAACATCATAAAGGAGAGGACTGTTGCAGATCTCATGATGACTTTATCAGGTATGTATGAAAAACCATCGACGAATAACAAGGTGCATCTGATGAAAAAGTTATTCAACTTGAAGATGGCGGAATGTGTGTCTGTTGCTCAACACCTAAATGATTTCAACACTATCACAAATCAGTTGTAGTCTGTTGAAATTAATTTTGATGATGAGATATGTGCGCTGATATTATTGGCTTCATTACCGAACAGTTGGGAAGTCATGAGGATGGCAGTTAGCAGTTCTGCATGTAAATCTAAGCTGAAATATGATGATATTCGTGATTTGCTTTTGGCTGAGGAGATGCGCAAGAACGATTCTGGCGAGGACTCGTGTTAAAGTTCAGCGTCACATGACGGGAACTCAAACAGAGGAAGATCAAAATCAAAGTCTGGTCAGCAGACAACCTGCTAGAATTGTAGCAGGGTTGGCCACATAAAAAGTAACTGCAGGAATCCTAAAAAGAAGCAAAATGATGGTGCTAATGTTGTAACGGAAGAAATACATGATGCATTATTGCTGGCAGTTCATATTTCTGTTGATGATTGTATATTGGATTCAGGGGCTTCCTTCCATACATCTTCCCACCGGGAGTTAATGTGAAATTATGTTACAGGTAACTTTGAGAAGGTACATCTGGCTGATGGAAAAGCTCTGAATGTGGTGAGATGGGGGACGTTGATATTGCACTCCCTAGCAAGAGCAAATGGACTTTGCAAAAGATCGGACACGTTCCTAAGTTGAAGAAAAATCTCATTTTTGTTGGACAACTCAATGAGGGTGGTCATTTGATAGTGTTCTCAAATAGCACCTGGAAGGTTACCAAAGGAGCATTAGTACTTGCTTGGGGTAAGAAAATTGACACATTGTATGTAACTACAGGTTTACTCAAGCGAGAACACATGAGTCAGAGGTGCATTATGGGGAAGCAGAAGAATGTCAGTTTTCTAAAAAGTGGCAGAGCGCCAAAGGCAAGAAAATTGAACGTTGTACAGACTAATGGTGAAGAACCACAGAGCCGTGAAGAAATCTTGTAAGATGAAAATTTGAGCAAGTAGAAGATAACCAAGAAGAAGAAAACGGATTCCCTGTCAGGGAATCAGACTTGGGAGCTGGCAGAACTTCCATCAAGGAGGAAGGCATTGCACAACAAGTGGGTGTACCGGGTGAAGATTGTGTTTGGCGTTATGTTTGGTGTTAGTAAGAGGTACAAGACTGGACTTGTTTAAAAGGGTATTCAGCAAGGGCATGATATAGCTCATGCAATGGGAGTTATTAGCAGATACAAGAGTAACCCAGGAAAGAGCTTGGTGGTACAAGGCCATGTTGACGGTGATATGTCAACTGAGGGTGTTATTCGTGAAAAAGTGAAATTGTGCTTGACTTCATCTGGTTTTCTGGCATGAAGATATGGGTCTTGAGTTGCAGAGGTTGAGGATATCATGTTTGAGGAAAATGTCGGTACAACTAATATGTGATGCACCCAGTGGGTCATGCAATTAGTGTCTCAATCTCCAAGTGGGAGAATTTTTTAGCAATGTGGAAATCCGGTCCACCGCAATTTAATAAGCTCCTAATTAAGAATCTCACCTACCGCTCACCTACCTCCCACAAACCACTCTCCTAGTTTTTATAAATAGTTTTTTATGGATTGTCATAAGTTAAGCCACAAGCTAAGCAATGCCAAGCCAAGTCCTCTTGAGAGCTAAGAGAAAGAAAGGAAGAGAGAGAGGGAGGAAGGGAGAGAAGAAAATAGAGATTTTCTTGTAAACATCGATGCACTCGATGGTGTAATTCATCGAAGAAATAAAATCCTCTGCAGCTTCATGGACGTAGGCAAATTTGTCGAACCACGTAAATTTGTGTGTAGCTCTGGTATTTTTCTGCGTGCAATTTTACTCGTTCCATTTTTCGTTTTATTGTCGTCGTTTTTCACAACATAGCACGTATTAATATGTATGTAAGTCACTTATTAACTTTCAAGAACAGATTTAATTGTTCAATTTGAGGCAGTTTTTATATGTTCTAGTCGATCGATATCAAGATAGTCGACAAGTTGTTGAACCACTGCAGAGGTAATTCCTTGAGCGCCGTAAGGAATAAATAACACTTAAGGGCATCATTTATTTTTAACGTACAAACTACCAATTTGAAAAAGGTTACATGATCAACAGAATATGCCCCCCCCCCCCCCCCAGAACCTTGGGGAAGGGATTTTGAATTTATTGTGAGGTTCTACTTCATCCAGTTTCCTTGAGAATGGGTGCTACAATAATCTTTTCCTTCTTCTTTGTTCATCATCTGAGGACTCAGATATCTCCTCTTTAGGGACATTGGGCACATCGTTATCATCCTCTTTATCATCTAATGTCAGATTCATGGCTCTCCTTGCTCTGGTTTGAGGTAGTTATTATATTAGTGTTTGATGTCTTTATAGTCCTTGCTTTGCACCATTGATCCTGATGATCCCGTTCGAGTTCTCAAATGGCACTTGAAACGAGTTTTTGACACTTCTTGCCTTACTTCTTCTATCATTTTGTTCATTTGCTCTCCGAGCTCATTTACTTGTTGCTTCACAAATTCTCTAGTGCAATCCATCATTATTTTTCACTATTCTCTGACTAAACGATCTTCTTTGTTGAATTTGAAAGTGAGTTACATGCTCACCACATCTTTTAGAATGTAGAATTCCCGTGAGACATATGATCTCGTGTAACTCATGAACTCATACAATCTGGGAGAGACCTCATGAGAAAAGTTGGAAAATTTTGAGAGATTTTTTAGAAGGAAAGAGAGTTCGGGAGAACTAGAATCAGATCCTCTCTCTTCTCCCCTATTGCTTCATATTTGCACACCATAGAGCCTATGTGCCCATTCAGGGATTTAAGGAATAATTTTTTTTTTTTAAAAAAGTACGTTATGGGTTGTACAACACGTAACCTGAGTAAATTTGTCGTTGTCAAGATCACAGGTGTGGGCATCAGGTGGCCAATAAATGGTTACATATATGATTATGATTAAAATTCTCTTATTTTGCTTCAAAGAAATGTTCATCGAGTTCGACGATGTAGCCAAGTAGTGACAAACAAGCATAATAAGAGGATTCAATTAGTACATGCGAGCTTAGAAAAAGGACTCTAGAAATGTGAGTGAGCTCGGTTGGATTAGCTCGCCTAAAGACTTAAGCTTAACGAGCCCAGTTGAAGGAACTCATGTGAATGCTGACGAGATTTGGTGGTATTCAAGGGACCCTTTTAGAAGTCAAGAAGCCCAATAGTTTTCCATCTCCAAAGGTATGACTATCAAGTACGATTAGCTTGGTCATAAGTAGACCATTAATCAATCCATTTGGTCTGTGATGCCCATCTAATATGTGAGCTTCCTTGTTGCTTATAGATACTCATTTTTAAAACGCGCGCGCACGCACACACACACACACACACACACACACACAC
>NW_018164532.1:184644-206525 GCF_001263595.1 Phalaenopsis equestris
TATATGATTAATTTATTTGAATTTTTAAAAATAAACATAAAAATTAGGATTTTTTAAATTAACAAAATATTTTATTAAATTTTATAGTGAGAGAAAGAGATGATTTCTTCTTATGGTTGAGAGAGAAAGATGTGGACCGCATGCCATTTCGTTCTTTTCCATTTTTGTTTTTTTGGTGCCTGATCGCATTTGAGCCGGGTGCTGCCAACGTGGTGGGTCCACTAGCCCCTCTGTCAGTAATAGACGTCCCCGGTTCGAGCCGGAAAACGCTTGTGGGCCAGAGGCGCTTTGACTACCCTTTACTACATACCACTCAATTTTTTGCAGTTACATTTTCTAATATCTAAATTTTAATTTTTACATTTATACCACTAAAATGTTTTTTTTTTACATTAAAAATACCATCATTTTTAACTTTTAAAAAGAGAAATGCATATTTTCACGCATTGATAAAATAATTTTTTTATGCAAAAATTAAATTTTAGGTTTTAGATATCTAAATACAAAGAAATTTAGTGGCATGTATGTAAATCTTTCCACCTTCAGCCAACTCCGGACGCCACCGCAGGCTTCAATCGACCAGCATCAGCCACCGCTCACTCTCTACCACAGGGCAACAACTGCTTCTGTTGTAATCAGAAAAACTGTACAAGTCTTTACTGTATGTGAGGCAAAGGGGTGTACATGTTATTACCAAATATAGTTAAATATTTCAATCAGGTCAACCCCATAGTTTTTTCACTTTCCGGGTTTTTCACATAAAAACTTATGTTGTTCCCGCTTGTTATCTTTTTTTCATATGAGTGTGTGTTAGACTATCGTACAATGCTAAGATGATTATTCGTTACTCTATGGCCGTGAAATTCCTACCAGTCATCAAAATTATAAACATAAATATTACACTTCAGATGTTATATATATGTAAATACATAAGTGTGTGGTATGCACGTAAGATTTCCTTCCCCACATTTATATTAATCTATTTAAATGAACAAAAAAATTGAACATAATTTATAAAGTTTAATGTTATAGAATGAACCATATCGAAGTATTCTATATTTGTTTTTATTTAATGTTTTTGCTCACCTGATCATGACCGTTGTTGTGGAAATCGAACGGCTGAAATCATCTAGATCGAGAGAATATTTAGGATTTTAATAATAGTAAGTGCAAGATTCAGAAATCAAGGTTGGATATATGAAGACTTTTATTTAGGGTTTATTTACATAAATACCGCACGATTCTTGTGTTTTGATATGCCAACCACATAAACTTCAATTTTTACATACAAACCACCCGATTCCGATATTTCCAGCAGAACATTGGGGGTATAGAGGTAAGAATTAAAGTTTAAGGGTTTGATATGTTAATACGTAGGAATTCGGTGGCAGTTATGCAAACATCCCTTTTATCTTAAGTTGGGCCTTGGATAGGGCCCACAGTAGAAAGATTTGGATATCATGATTTTTATCATGATATACAACGCCTTCAAATCGGAAAAATTATTACGTATGGCTCCTGGACTTTGAAATAATGAATCAACTCGACGTGATCTGACATAAGAAAAAATAACTCATTTTCTTGAGATCCATCCTGGTAATATAAGAGAATATTCCTCCTGTGTTATTTTGCGTTATTCGGGTGTTATTGTGGTGGTGTTGATGTGTTATTGTGTTATTATAATACTGAGAATATTCCCAGAACACAATAGTACATGAATACCACCACAATAACAAATGAATAACGTGTAATAACACGAGAGGAATATTCCTTGTGCTAAAATAGTTTTTTTTTAATTTTTTTATCACCGCCACGTGACTTGATTTCATTGAACTTCATACATATCTCTACATCTAGAGTCTGGACGTAATACTTGTCCAATTGTCAGTAAGTCATTATAATTTTTGGCAACCCTAAATTTGAGCCTTGCATGGTCCCTAAAGAAAAAGTCTATTTCACTTTCTAGAAGTTAAAATGGGGATATATTTGATGTGATATAAAAGAGTGAGGGGGTATAAATGTAAGAAATTAAATTTTAGGTTTTAGATATATAAATACATGGAAATTATGAATTTAAACTCTGGTCAAAGTCAACACATTTTTCTATTACAAATATTCATGCTTAGTGTAGAGTTTTATTTTCATTTTTATTATTATTTCTTTAAAATATGCTAATTGTCTAATCTATGGGTTGCTTGAGACTTGGTGTGGGGCACCATGAACTCTGATTATTTACAAGTCATATGAGAAATATGGCTATAAGGTTTGTTTGGTCAATAGCAATATTAGGATTTTATATTTTATTTTGCATTTTTTATTTTTATTTTTTTGCATATTTTTAAAACTAAAAAAAATACAAAAATAAAATTTAAGGAATTTGAAATATCATAAAAGTTTTATTTTCTTTCAACTAAAAATTGCATGAATGCGACACAATTCTTATATATTTGCATATCTAACACCTAAAGTTTGATATTTACATTTATAGCATCTTGGTGTCATAATTCTATGTATGAAAAGATGTATTTCACTTTTAAGAAAAGATAGTAGTAGCGGTCCTTTTCATGTGACGTTAAACATTTGAGTGGCATGCAAGTAAATATGAATGTTTAGGCGTTAAATACGTAAATACGTAAGAATTTTGTGGAAGGTATGTAAATGCATCTAAATTTTTTGACATATTGGATGGGGAAGCTTGGAACTATGCCATCATCTTATTCTTAAAAATGAGATGCATTGTCAAAGCCATTGACATTGCATAAATTAAAGGGAGCTCTATGGATATTTTCCCCAAGTCCATGTGGAAATCTTAGAAGCTCCTTGGACATGTTGATCACATCAATTTGTTTAAAGGCCATATTGAATTTTGGTTGGTACAATTCCGCCTTCGTAGCAAGCATTGTTGAAGAGTCTTTCGTCTCCTGTCATTTTTCATAAAATAGTCTATAATATTTCTTTTTTAATTCTCAGAATACAGAGGAATTATTTTATTGAAATGAAAAGGAGTATAAATACCCTTACACGATTTCTAGAATAGAAAAGACAAGAAAAATAAAATAACATTAAATGAATGATATAACACATATATATTCAATTAATCAATTCATAATAATTATTCCGAGATTTAAAAAAAAAACATAAATTAGGAAAGGAAATAAATCCAATCCAAAGAAATAAATATAATACTCACGACTTCTAACAGAAATAAATCATTTTATAATATAACTTTTTCCCCTCAAGTTGAACATAGTTGGCAATCATGTTTGACTTGGATTTCAAAATGTCAAACCATGGGCAAGAAAATTTTTTTGTGAGGTAGAACTTGAGGTCTTCATCTGATACTTAGTAATTAACTTACTAAGTAATTAACTCTGAGAGCATTTAAGGATATTTTTAGTTGATTGTGGTTGTTTTTTACTGCAGTTTTTGCAATGTCTGTAATTAGGCGGATGACTCCTACAAGTAATATTACTGCGAAGTTTGCAGAAAAGTAGACAACCCACATGAAAAGCTACAGGGAATGGTCTGCAAGGAAAAACGTTTCGGAGGAGAGTCTGATGCAGAAAAAAACTCCAGAGGAGAGCTTGTTGCAGGGAAAAACTCTGGAGGAAAGGTCTGTTGCAGGAAAAAGTTCTGGAGGCAAGCCTGAAGCAGAAAAAAATTCTCCGGAGGAAAGACCTGTTGCGGAAAAAAGCTCCGGCGGAGGGACTGTTGCAGGGAAAAACTTCAGAGGAGTGTCGGCTGCAGCGAAAAGCTCTAGATACTGGCCCTGCTGTGGGGAAAAACATCGGAGGTGGGTTTGCTATAATGAAAAAGCTTCGGAGGTAAGGCCGTGGCCGGAAAAGGTTTCGGAGAAGAGCTTGTTGCATGAAAAAGCTGTGTAGGAGGGCTCCAAAGGGCTGATTTGCAGCGTTGGAAGAACTATAGCCAAGATTTTTGGAGGGCAAAGCTGAGGTGGAAGAGGGTTATAGGAGTGTTTAGCTAGGTTGGCTGTAATCAAAGTCAATACTATTAAGGGAACAAGCTCAACGTGAAAAGCAACAAATGAGGTTCCGCTATGGCATGATTGGGGAGCCAGCAGTATACATAACTGCCTTCATGGAGATGACATAAGTCCTTGATTACCAGCAGAGCAAAGCATTCTTCATACAGTAATGACCAAAAAGAACCAAGATATATTCAGCCATGCAGGCACCAGCCAACTTTCCCATCCTGTAAACTTAGGATAATCCCAATCATCCAACTAAAACTGCGGGGTTTTTGTAAGCGAGCAAAGACAGCTCATCGCACATCATCATTTTCTCCCAAGGTGAGGTGGAGGAAGAAGAGTTTACAGGAGGGATTAGTCATGGAAAGTCGGTGGATTCTATAAAAAAGGTCAATGCTACAAAAGAAGGAAACGCATTACTCAGCTGCACCACTACAATGGTGACATGATCTTAGAGGAAAAGATCCTTCATGAAGGTAACAAGAATAGCTAGAAATGGGGCTCCAGTATGGCACAGCTGGAGAATCGCCACTACAAATAGCCAGCTCGATGTCCATGATGATAATCCCCTCATCTACAAGCCTAGCCAAGCTAATTGGCTCAATGGTTGCGATCTTGAGCAGATCATCCAGATCTAGTGTATACTCTGCCGTAAACAAAACAGATAGCCTCCTCTTCAAGCCCCTTGAAACCCCTATCTGTCCTTATCGGACAACGCTTCCTTTGGCATACGGAAGCCAGGTAAGGACGAGAGGTAAAGACTCGGAGTCACTGCTACCTTAGATGGTGCGGGGTCACGGGGAAGAATAGACTAAGGCACGGCATTAGGATCAAAGATCAAATGAGAAACTCAAGATTTGGATAACTGAGCAGCAAGGTTGACCAGGTAGCCATGAAGAATAATCATCAGTGATGGATCATGAAGAGGGCGCTAGGGCTCGCATCTTTCACCGCCACAAAAGAAAGAACCAAAACACCATAGGCATAAGTCGATAGATTTGAGAGTAACAGAGCAACATGCTACTACATGAGGGGAATTGAGGAGTTACAGACAGTGAATGTCGGGCTTGTCACCGACGGCAAGCCAAATATCCCAATCTTGCACGCGTATCACCGCTCTTATCATCGGGCACAGCCTTCTACAGTTACAAATAACTCCATTGGGATGGCCTGGTTGGCTGCAGGAGGAATTTCAGCGACCAGAAAGCTGCGGGAGGAAATTCCAATGGCGGGAAAGGTTGCAGAAGGAAAATGTGGCGGCCGGCTCTGCAGGGAGAGGAAGTTTCCTGTGGAAAAAATTGAAAAATGAGGCAAATGAAGGGTCTGCAGCACGACAAAGAACGCCAACTGCAGATAATAGGAAGTTTCAGGTGGCAGAAAACTCTAGGATTTCTTTCAAAGCTCTGATACCATGTTAATTTTCAGAATTCAGCGAAATTATTTTAATGATATGAAAATAAGATATAAATATCTTTACTCGAATCCTAGAATAGAAAAGACAAGAAAAGTAAATAACATGAAAGGAAATATATAACACCTTTATCTCGAATAAATCAATTCATAATAATTGTTTGGAGATAAAGGGAACGCTGTAAAATAGGAAAGGAAATAAATCCAATCAAAAGAAATAAATCTAATCCAAATAAATAAATCTAATTCTCATAACGTCTAACATGAATAAATTATTTCCTAATATAATTTTAAATATTTTTCACATAAAATTAGTGTGCAATGCAATTTGCTTTTCAATTTATAAGATATGGAGTTTTATGACCCTAAGACAACAAAAGAAAGGAATCAATGAAATAAAGCACATTTATGATTCATCATATGGAAACAACAAGCTAAGATTTATAAAACAACTCAAAATTTTATCAAATATGAAGGCCAATAAAAGAGTTTGATCTTTTACCTCAAACTTCAGCAAGTGATTCTCAGCCAAATCTCGAGGACAATAACAGCAGGAAAACCATTTCGAGCAAAATGGATGATGAAATTGTTACAAGGCTTTTAGAAACCATTTGGAGTTTTCAAACCTACGACAAAGAGGTTATTTCATTGTCATGGAACTTCATGAAATAAATACGAAGAATATTGCCATCAAGTAAAAATTAGCCAATTATTCGATAAAAACAGACATCCATGAAATAAAATGGGAGCCTATTTTTCTCAAATCTAATCAATACTTTATCAGTCAAACTTGGAAACTATTGGTTTAATTGAACAATGAAACTATGAAAATGGAGAACATATTGTCATTACGATCAAAATAATCATCCAAAATGCTTCAAAATGGAAGGAAAAGTTCAAAAAGCACAATAGCTATTTTCTTTCAGTTCAAATCCTTAACGCTGATGATTAAAAAAGCTCAAATTTAGCGTCAAAGCTGCCTAAATCAGCATGTTTTTACCCATACAACCTGTTTCTGACATCTTCAAAAACTCATAATTAAATAATTCAAAAGAAGATTTGGTTATGAAGTCAGAGACAAAATGCAACGGTTGAAGGTAGACCTTGAGGCTTTTTCTCTTGGGGGCATTTACATAACATTCCATTCATATCCTATGTATTTACATATTTAAGATCTAAACTTTACATTTTGCATTTATACCACCCAAATATTTCTTATCACCAAAAAATACCACTATTTTAAATTTTAAAAGGTGAAATATATCTTCTCATGCATAGGTAAGGTGGCATATATATATAAACTAAAGTTCATATGTTACATGTGTAAACGCATCAGAATTAAGTGCCATGTATGTAAATCTTCTTTTCCTTAATCAAGTAAAATCTTTTTTTCATTTTGCACAACCAAATTAAGTGTTCATTTTAGACATACGTACCTCCGCTTTCTCATTAGAAGATGAAGATTTTTATAAGCCTCAAGCAAACCTACACCAAATGGTGCTAAATGCGCATGCTTCAATCTGCTAAAAAGCACAAGTACTTGAAGGTCAGCTTGCAACAAATGACAGCCATGAATATGCAGCTTCACAAAATTTATTTTAGCATCCACAAATGACTAGCTAAATGATAAAAAAATAATGGCAAAAAAATTTAGTAATGAGAACTATTGACAAATTTCCAGAGCTGAAATATAATTAACACTCCAGAGATAATCTCAAAACCATTAAATATTTTTTAACGTCTATAAATTGAGAAATGGTAGTGGGAAGGAAGTTCTGACTCTGTAGACAGGAGGGATTCTTGCGTGCAGACGGCGAATGCATCTCGCGTGCGCCGTCTAATGAAATTTTTTTAAAAAAAATCGTAAATTTAAAAATGGGCCAACTGACATACACTTTTTTGGTAAAGGAAGAGTTTTTATTGGCCCACCGCACGCATCTCTACGTGCGGTGGGCGGGCGCAAAAAATTTACAGTGAGGAAATTTTTGGAATATACGGGATTTGGCCCGAATTTGATCTTGGATTGCCAGAATGTGTACCACAACTATAAATTATTTGTAGATGAAGAAATCTGAATAAACTATTCCTAGATCTCTTGAGATTTTTGGAAAGTTTTACTTAGATCCATTATTTTAAAAAGGTTTAGATTTGAACATCATCAGATATATACCCAGTTGGTTATTAACAACTAGCTGGAAGAACTTGAATGAGTTGCACAACAATTACCATGATTTGCAATAACAAATAACATATCAAGTTCACTCAATAACAGCAATTCAAAATGATGCATATACAAGCCTTTTTTGCCACCTCAATAAAACTTTACATATTTTGCAGATAAATACTTGAATAATAGGCTCTTTGCAGTTGGTCATTTGAATTCCAAAGTCTATAAAAGTATCAATTTAGTCCCCACTCTTTTAATATGGGTTGAAATAATCCCCATGAAGGCCATGGAAGACTGTTTCAATCCCAATTTAAAGAGTTTGTGGACTATTTTAACACTTCTATAAACTCTATGACTAAACTTGCCCCATCTAAACAGTCGAATGACTAATTTAGCAGTTCTCTCTTAAATAATATGACTGCAAAATGGTACAAGCACGTGAGCATTCAGTGAAATCTAAACTTCCGAGGAGAACCTATCAACTTATAAAATTTGCATCAATACCCCTTGAGCCTATGGCAATGGGAATATGCATATCATTTGTTACTAAACTCCATAAATATTGCTTGTGAGCATAGGGGGCCCAAAGTATTATGAATTTCAAGTTGAGAAACCAGTACTTCATTGTTTTCAATTCCTTGAATAAACAAAACACTATCAAACAAGTAAGCTAGATTTTTAAGAAAATATAGAAACTACACAAGCATGCAAAATTTGTTTTTCTAATTGCAGTGACTTGACAGGCATGGAACTATAAATAATTTTATCCGTGCTTATAGATGTTAGACAGTAACTTGAAGGCAGCCCAGGGCACCAGGGCATCAATAATGTGTAGCTAATAACAATAAGAGAAATTTACATATCTACCACACAATTCTTACTTATTTACATATCTAACAGCCAACGTTTGATATTTATGTTTATCACACCTGGGTGGCATAAACCAATGAAAATGTGCAATTCACTTTTAAAAAGATAGTGATGGCGGTATTTTTAACGGGATGTTAAAAATTTGAGTGGTATGCGTGTAAATATGAGATTTAGGTGTTAGATATGTAAATATATAAGAAAAAGTGGTATGTAAGTAAATTTCCCTAACAAAAATCACAAGCCTTGAAATAAAATAAAAGAAATAACTGTCATGCTTATAAACTTACTGATGGACCGTGAAGCTTTCTGTTGACAATAATGCGCTGGGAACCTAGTGCATCAAAGCGATGCAAAGCATACAATGACGAAACCAATTGACAATTCAAGAAAAATCCACTCTAAAATCACACTTTTGAGGCTTCATCTTGTAGCAAATAGGCCTTGAAACGTTCGATCAATGAATCAATGTTAATCTCATCCCTTAAATCCGCATTTTGTTCAGGGAAATGGGGAATTGACTTCAAATGTTCTTGAAAACTTTCATTCTCGTTGAGCAAAGAATTCAATAGCATAACATTGGGCTCTTCGAGTGAAAAATTCTTCTTTTCCATTCTATTAAGAAAATTAATCGCTTTCTTAATATCTCCACTCTTGAGTAAGCTCTGAACAATTGAATTGAGCAAAGCTGAATTCAGAACACAACTGGATTTCTCCATTGATTGATACAAATCCTCAAACTCATCCATTGAACCATCACTTATAAGAGAATTCATTAATATAGTATAGGTGAAGGCATCAGGCGACAACCCTTTGGCAGAAAGGCCATCAAAAAGATCCTTAACTAACTTAAATCTGCCAGCTTTGTACAACCCATCCATCATGAAGTTGAATGTCTTGACTGCAATTTCAGAATTTTGGGAGAGCATGGATTGAAAAACATCCATTGCCTCATCAAAACAATTGTTTTTACAAAGTCCCCGAATAATCGCATGATATGTGTCAATATCTGGAGAAACACCAGCAGCCATCATCTTCTGATGCGTTCTTCTGGCATCAGCTACTCGTCCTACACGATACAGTTCATTCAATATAGCGTTGCATATAGTTGCAGTCTGTTCAAATCCCCTCTCAGGCAACTCATCAAATATCCTAAGAGCTAAATCAGTTTTTTCTGCCCTCAAATATAAATTGATCAATATGCAGTAGGTAACAGCGTCTGGTTTTCTTCCTTTAGAAATCATGAGATCAAAGACCTTCAGCGCTTCGTCTGTTTTTCCTATTTTAGAGTATCCATCCATTATAGTCGTGTATGTCACTGCATCGGGCTCCACGCCATTCTCAGACATCACATCCAGAAACTTGAGGGCTTCAACAGCCAAGTCTTCTTTGCAGAGAACATGAACAATGCTGTTGAAAGTGATAACATCCGGGGGGAAACCAGCGAGCTTCATCAATTCGAAAAGCTCTGCGGTTTTTTCTGCTGCTCCCTCTCTGCAGAGCGTGTCGATGAGAGTGTTACAGATAACGATATTAGGAGCAACGCCCTTTACGCTCATTTGCTCGAACAGATTAACGGCGTTCTTCAAGGAACCACCTTTGCAATAAGCATCGATGATCGTGCTGTAAGTGAAGACATTAGGATGAACCCCCGATACCTCCATTGTTTTAAAAACCTCTGAAGCTTTTTCTAACTCACCGTCCTTGCAGAGCGCGTCAATGACAGCACTGTACGCCACCACATCAGGCTTGCAAGCGCCGCCGATCTCCGACATCCTGTGGAGCAGGTCGAGGACCATGGCAGACTTTCCGCTGCCGCTGCTTGAGATTCCCTTGATTAGGGTAGTGAAAGTGACGACGTTGGGTTGACATCCCAGAAGCGGCATTTCGTCAAACAGTGAGACAGCATCATGGATCCGGCGCTCGTGGCATAGTCCTCTTATCAACGAGGTGAAAACCACGGTGTTGGGGCAGCAGCAGCGCTTCAACATGGCGGCAAATATGCCGAACCCGAGATCCACGCTTCGCATCCGGCAGCAACAATCAACGAGAATGCCGAATGTGTGTGAATTGGGACAGATTCCGCCGGCCCGGTTCATGAGGTTGAAAAGAGAGATTGCAGCGGGGAATTGCTTCATCCGGGAGATACCGATGAGGATGGTGTTGAAGGAATAGATTGGCGGCATAGGATCTGTATCTAACAAGTTCTGGAAGAGATCGAGGGCGTAGCTAAGCTTGAGGGTCTTGGATCGACCCCATTCTTTCACGGCGTCCTTCAAACGAGCTCTGTGGCTGCCGGCGTTGCTGAGGACCGCTTTGGCTGATATAGAGGGCATCGCCGCTGCGCCGCTCATGGTTTTCGTCGTGTTGAAGGATAGATGGAAAGCTCTGCGGAGACTCGATGGAAGAAACTGCGGTGATC
Source organism: Phalaenopsis equestris (assembly GCF_001263595.1). Classification (NCBI taxonomy): domain Eukaryota; kingdom Viridiplantae; phylum Streptophyta; class Magnoliopsida; order Asparagales; family Orchidaceae; genus Phalaenopsis; species Phalaenopsis equestris. Next base: position 195,499 of record NW_018164532.1, read on the forward strand.
GTTGTCCGCCTACAGCTGCGGTGCGGGGGCGGGCCGGCCTTCCGATGCCGCCCGGCCGCATGCAATTTTTTCTGGGAAATTTACATATAGACCATCCAATTCCTTTGTATTTGCGTACCTAACAAAGTTAAATTTTTACATTTATAATACATTATTGTTATGAACCTACGCATAATAAAATATAATTCCTTTCTAAATATTTTTTGCATGATGTTAGAGTGGTATCTATGTAAATATGAATGCTTCTGCTTTTAGAGTGTAAATACATGAGAATTGTGTGGGATGTGTACAAATTCTAGTATTTGTTTGAAACATTTACACACATACCATGAATTTCATTTGTATTTAGATATCTAGTGCTTAAACTTCAATTTACATGAAATATTTTTGTGATTTTGTGTGTCTGGAGATTTACGGTTTAGATTGTGAGAAAGCCCAACACATATTTGTAATAGAAATTATAAATAGACTCACCTTGAATTTTTATGTGAAGTGCACTTATAGGCAGTTAGCTCATTCAGAATGGTCAACTATAAATTGATAAGTGCACTTATAGACATTTATCCCACAGACAGGTATGGTTTAATCAGTTTCGTGAATTACAATGTTGGCATGCAGAATGACTCGTTGCATAATGGATGGCAAGAGCTATTGCAATTGGGAGTAATTGTTGGAACTTTGGTGCGCCGTCTTTGAGATGTATCATTGCAGCCTCAACGGGATCTTTATTACTCAATGAAGCACGTCATTACACAATATGAAGCTTTTCAAGCTTTTCTGCAACAAGCAGGGAGAGCCCGATGATGGTCAGCGACGAGGCGGCAAGCTTTGGACAATAGTGGCCTGCAGCTGTGGGAGAGGGAGGTGTTCATTGGATCTTTGATCTACAATAGCTTTGTATTTAGCTCATTCTTATTCATCACATTTGGAAGGGCAAATAGAAGTCTAATTTTATGAGTTTGTAGTTGAATCGAGCATCTCAGCGAGAAGATTCCAATGAGCACAATATCGTTCAATTTCGACATCATTAAGACACTCAAATGGTTATCAAACAACATATAATTGAAGTAAGTCTTCTGAGATGTTTGATCAAAGTGATTCATATTTACGCATTAATTGCACTTATAACTCTATAAATAGAGTTTCATCTCTCACATGAGAGGGGAAGAGAGCTTGAAGCTTAAGAAAGAGCTTAGAGCTTTGAGAATTAACTGAAGTTCAACATCATTCTTGTCACCATCAACCACCGCTGATTGTCGTCGATCACCGTCGACCACCATCGACCACCTCCTGTCGATCACCGTTGATCGCTATCAGACACCTCATGCTCATTGCAACAAATTTATCTGCACGTCGACATTGTAATTCAAAAAACTTTGTAACACTTTCTTGCCTATGAGACAAGATGTTTATGTAACAATCAACTTACAGTGAGTTTTTATAATTGGGTCAGACCCTGTTGTTTTTCCCTTTATAAGTTTTTATGTAAAAACTTATGATATAAGTATTAGTTGTCTTATTTATTCCGAGTGTGTGATAAATTTTTGTATCACACTGAGACGATAATATATCACTCTACTGTCGTGAATTTTATTTGCATGCATTAATGACAATCGACGCAGAACACTATTTCAAACTATATATTGATCGAACAAAGGAGTGTCAGGTGATTAACACCCCTCAATGATCAAATCGACCCCAATTTTATTATATGCAAATAACTATAATTACCCAAAAACCACTCCTGAAAAGTTAATAGGGGTCCATCTTGTGAATAAAAAGACACTTTTTATTCGGTCTACCACTGCTCTCTCTCTCTAAACCACTCCATAATAGAAATTTCATTCCTTAGGTGTGTTTCTCGTACAAATTTGAATCCAACAATATCAAAATGACATTTCAATTGAAAAAAGAGGGGGATTTACACACATACCACTCAATGCTTTTTAATTTTCACATCTAACATCTAAAACTCTAATATTACATACATACCACCAAAATCTCTCATATTAATCACATCAATCACCTTGTAAAAATTTGTGGTCAGATGTACATGTCTCCTTCCAAAGAAAAATTATTATGTCCGGGCGGACGCTGAGCTGCGTCCGGGCAACGGGCGTAATAATCTCTCATCCAGAAGAGCGCAAAGCTGGGATCACAATTTACAAAGACCACCGTCATGCATGTAAATTGTCATATTAAAATTTTGGGGGTTGATATGGAAATTAATAAGAATTGGGTGGTATTTCTCTAAACCTCCCAAAAAGATAATAGGGGTGAATTTGATGTGATATTAAATTTGGAATGCTGTGCAGGTAAATATAAAAATATAAGTTCTATATATGTAAATAAAGTTAACATGCGAGTAAAATTGTAAATGCCTCCTTTTTTTTAATTATTTGTGCCTAAAATAAAATTTAGTTTTTCTTTAATCTCATGTTAAATCAAAAAATATGAAAAAGATTTTCAGACATTTTATTCAAAATTAAACAGATTTAACATAAATTTTATGATATTACACCTGAATACCTATCTCAATCTAAAATTTCAATGCTTGTTAAGGGTCTGTTTGGGGTAGCTGCAGCTTATTGAATAATCGGCTCATAAACGGATTAAAAATAATATGCTGATAAAGTTAGGTGCGGTAGTTATTAGAAATTTTTGTATTTTAGAAAAGTCAAACTGCTGCCAGAAGCTGCCACCGCACCTAGATAGGTGCGTTGCGAAAACACAGCTTCAGCGTTTTCAAAACACACAAGCTGTCAAAACGCAGTTTACCCAAACACTTCAGATGCGTTTTCAAAACGCCACTGCACCAAATAAGCTGCCCCTAAATCACCAAAGTGCTATCTAGCAACAGATGATATTTAAATTATTAGGATAAACAAATCCCACAAATATAGATTTACTAAAATTTGTATGTGTTAAAGCCGAGAATCTACGTGGCAATTGATTTACTAAATCATTTAAATCCGATAAAATTGTTTGGCAATTTAAACGAGAATTTAAGAAGTGGTTATAACCGTGGGCACAATCAAAAGCCTGTGAACATAAATTTCTATTCCTGCGAAGTTAAACCAGCTAATTCATAAAATTTAGAATTTATGGGATTTCGAGTGGGAATCCACAAAATTCAAATTTACAAGATCGTGAGATTTATTTTACACAGTTCTGCGTGTGTACTCTCTCGAATAACATTCCAATAACTCAATTATTAGGAGTTATTGAGAGGTTATTCGAGTATAATCTCTTAATAACCCCTAATAACCTACCAATATATTTTACCATATTTTTTATTTTTTATTTTGTTTTTGTTATTGACATAAATCAGGCATAAATCCGCCATAAATTCTATGCTTCACTCCCTAATAAATGTTCCACATTTTTGGAGGAAATTACCTCCTCACTCCATCTCACACTAAACTATACACCTCTATAGAGAATATATAGAGTACCGATTCCTCCATTTTTGTTCACAATTTCCTCGCCGGCAGCTAGTCTTCTCTCCTCGGCGAGACTGAGGGATCGGAGGGGACTGGAGTCGTAGAACTGTTTCGTCTTCCTCCGACGCAATTCGGAACGACATTCAAGTGGGTTTTATCTGATTCACGATCATCTCTCCCTACCTCTTCTGGAAAGTTGGTTCGCATTCCGATTCTTCATTCCGTTTTGTTTATAATACTCGTGTTCTTTGATTGGATTGCATGCTTTTAATCTATTAGATTTTTTTCTTTGGGGTCGAATGATTGCATGAGCTTCGTTGATTTAGGACGATGACTCTTTTCTTAGAGGGCTTTTTGGCGGCGATCATTGTCATATTTAGGCTTATAGTTTGTAGATCTTTGGTGAAATCCTTGCTTTTGTATCAGAAGCTATTGAAGCGACAATGCAGCAGGAGTACAAGATATATGCTGAAAAAATACTGAACATTTTATCAAACTACAATACAATCGCGCTGTAGTAGAAAACAACAATGGTGGTCTTTATTTGATTTAAGAAAATATGTTTGCCCTATGTTTTTTGTAATATGTCCAGTGCTTGATGTATTTAGCTCCGCATGAAAGTTTTTTTTCTATGTTTGGTTCGCTGTATGAGGTAAACACAATGTTTCTTGAGCTTTAATGTATTTTGGCTGTACCTCGATCTACTAGCCATGATTAAGCTGCCTTTTGTTTAGGACTTAGGAATTGTTGGATTTTAAATTGCTGGTGGATTCAAACTAAGGAAAGAGCTAGGAAGGATGATGAGTTAAGAGAATAGAGAAAATGAGAACAATGGGGTGCTTTGTATATTTAGGCGATCGATCTTTCCAAACCGGCGTTGCCAACCCTTTCATATAGATGGGTTGGCTTAAGATGCGTTACATTCAATGAATAATTAAATCCCCAATAGTCATGCCTCTTCTTTTTACGGCGTGCCCATTATTATAATCTCTCCCTTAATGTTTCCTCACATAAATCTTTTTCTTATGCATTTAGTATTTGATAACAATTCTATTGTCTTATTCGGCCTCAAGGTGAGCTGGCATAGGAATTAAGTGGTATGTATGTAAATCTTCCTTTAAAGTTTTATTCTTATTCACATTTCATGATGACTATAGAAACCTCAGGAACATGACATTGAAATAGAATTATGTTCCGAATCGAAGTCACCCTTCTAATTAAAAAGCAAAGTTATTTATCTTAATCATTATGAGTCTCATGCGCATCAAGCATGTTTTGCTTGAGCTCTCTTATACATTACTATGCATACAAACACACCAAAAAAGGTTCTGATAACGAGCTTTGAAAATTCTCATCTCGCATTTTTACGCCCTGTTCTATTTAATGAGCATATTGAACATAGCGGCTCTTCCATCAACTTGAGAAAATGTTGATTATATTTTAGCAATACAAACTTATCAAATGATGATTTGCTTTTAACTTGAATAAATGGCTTTTTTTTCTTTTGAATCCACCCCATTATCACTTTTTCAATATCTCAATTGTTTATTTAGACAAAATAAACAAGCATAACTACTTCTAAAGACATTAGAAGGTTGATTAATCTAAGCTTGTATGATAATCATGAATCCAATTGCGAAATTAATTTGCTTCTTACACAGAATACATGAAAACTGGAAAAAATTGGCATCTGCAAAATCATTTAAAAAAATCCATAAAAACTTCTCATTCTTCACAACCTTATTCAGATTCCTTGAATCAAAATGCATAATCGGAAAGAAAATGCTGTTCAATGCCATTACAATTCCTCCAATGGTAACCCACCCTCTTATTTTTCTGCACAATTATTTTTCTTAGTGAGAAGGTTAAGAGTAGATTAGCTCTACAAGAATGCTGTGAAAATTCTAGCACCCAAATGCCCATGACTTATCCTTATTAATCTTTACTGATTTGGACTCTAGCTTTAAAATATTCAGTAATTGGTTAAATTTTATCTTGAGTAGAGACATTAGTTATTTTTAAATAGTTGCATAGATAACAATGCCTCCTTATAGTCTTCCTTTAAAACAGTTCTTAGTCCGCATGAATTTCAGGCCATGATTAATCGCTGACCTTTTTCTGGTTTATTTTCTTTTTACAGGGTTTTCTTTGCAAAGTGCTAGAATTCCTTATTGACTTCAAGGAATCCCATATATGGCTTCATCCAGTTCATGTGCTATTGAAAGTGATGATGCACAATTGAAAGCCTTATTCGACACATTTCGTTCTGTTTGTTCACTTAAAGATATTGCCTTGGCCTATAGCAAAGCTGGACATAATGTTGAAAGAGCTGGAGAAATTTTATGCAATTATAGTAAAAATCAGACACAAGGTTCATTTCATGATTATAACTGTGAAGGAAGCTTCAAGCACTTGGAGGAATCATCTCGAAAGGGAAATACTTCTAACTCTCGTCTTTTAGGTGATATTTCTGGTGGAAGAAGGCCCAAAAAACTAAGTGCTTCTGTGGGTTCAGTTTCTAGTTTTATTGGTAAAACATATTTCCGGCCTACTTCATCCCTGAATGAACCATCTAGAACAACCAAACCAATGATATTCAGTGTGGTTGAATCATCGGTTGCTGAATCTGCGAATGAAAAACTGGGTTCTGAATCCGTGGATGAGAAACTTCTATTTGATAGAAGCACAGAACTGATATCAATTAATAATAAGGATGTAGAGGAGTTTATTTTCTCAATGCTTGGTGATGGGTTTAAACTCAGCATGGATTGCATTCAGGAGGTCCTCGGTAAAAATCATCTTAGCTTTTTCTTGTCTGTCTATACCTTTAATAATTGATGCAAACGTCCGGTGCAATTATATATATTTTCTTAAATTATCTAGTATATTGCAAAATAATTCCATTTCTATACTATACCTTATTTATGGTTCTCTATAATGAGATTTATACAGTGTCTCCATTTTTGTAAGTTTATACACACCTTACTAGAGAAATGGTATTTCAGAAAATGAATTGAAAAGGTTTTATTTTACTTGAAAACTAACCCAGAACTCTCGTTGTCATGTTTTTTTTTTATGCAATTGATTCTACCTAAGATTTTTGGGTGTTATCATGTATTTAGAAGCCTTTTTCTGAGCATTCTTATCATATGAGCTCTACCATAGCGTAAAATATTTAAATATCACTCACCATTATTCTGTTCTTTGTCCTTAAAGAACTCTTCGGGTGCTAGCTGTGTGAATTGTTCTTCGAATTGGTAGCATGCACAGAAGCCTTTGATTTTCCTCCTAGATATTGAAATGGCTTTGTTCTCTTATGTCTGATTCTGATCATCATATTTTTGTCAATCAAGAGGACGAAAATCAGACAGTTAAATTAGGAGCTTCCTTATTTAAATTATTTTGAATATCTTTATTCTGATTTATTTCCTTTAGCTGAATATTTATATTAGGAATATGTATTATTAAATTACCTAAAATAGATTATTCAAAATATTTTGTACCTGAAATAGATTGTAAAATTATTATTGAATGGAATGAAAGCAAAGGAAAATGCATCGAGCCTATTCAGGATTTAACATATTTTTCTCAAAACTTTGACATAGTATTAGAGCCAAATTTTTGCCCTAAGCACCGATAATCGTTGGAGAACCGTCAAGACTCCCTTCCCGCCCTCCTTGTAGGACAGGAAGGGAGTAACTTTTCCTTTAGAAAAAAAAAAAACGCTCTTTCTTGATTTTTGGTTATCTTACTCTTCGTCTAGCTCTGCTATCCCCACTTCTCAAGTAGATCTCGCAACAAATCCAAGTTATAGAGAGATGGCCGGTGACCTTCGCCTTCTTCGGTACCGATCACTCCTCTTCTGAAGGATGAGCTCGACATCGTGATTCCGACGAACCGAAACCTTGACTTTTTGGAGATGTGGAGACCCTTCTTCCAGCCCTACCATCTCATCATCGTGCAGGACAGAGATCCATCGAAGACCATCAATGTCCCCGAGGGCTTCGGTTACGAACTCTATAACCACAACGACATCAATCGGATCCTCAGTCCTAATGCCTCCTGCATCTCATTCAAGGATTCCGCATTTCGATGCTTCTGTTACATGGTGTCTAAGAAGAAATACATCCATACCATTGACGACGACTGCTTCTTCCGCTTCGGCTTCGTCCGCTTCGACTCCGGCTTCTGACACACTCAAGGATTGAAGGCTTTGACACTCCTTCCTAGACCAACAACTTTGGCTTCGGCAAACCCTAGATCTTTTACTTTGACACTCACGGCTTATGCAATCTCGGCTTCGACACTCACGACTTATGCAATCTCGGCTTTGACACTCACGGCTCCGGTATCTCGGTTTCAGCACTCACTGCTACGACATCTCCACTTCAACACTTTTAGCACGAAGATCAAGGAACAAATCATCATCATCGTCACAGAAAGAATCAATAACATTTGGATCGTATAACAGGACGCAGATTCTACTTCAAGGCAATGATCAATAGCATCTGCATCGTGTAACTAGATCCTATTTGTGGGCTGTGATCAGTAGCATTTGGATTAGGACGCGAATCCTACTTGTGGGCTATGATCGATAGCATCTGGTTCGTGTAACTTGATCCTATTTGTGGGCTATGATCGGTAGCATTTGGATCGTGTAACTGAAAGCGGATTCTTCTTATGGGCTACAATGATAAAAGATTATTTGTTTTTCTTTGTTCAAAATCATGTTATGATTCAGGAGTTGTCTCTGAGACTTCGACATATTTGGCTGCGGCACTCACGACTTAAGGATTTTTTGTCACGGCAGTGTTATCAGTTTCTTGTTGGCAAATTGATGCTTCTTGATCAGTCATCATCAATTTGAGGTGGATGTCAATCAGAAAGGACAGAAATCATACAACTAAATTAAGAGTTCTCTATAATTAGGAGCTTCCTTATTTAAATTATTTACAATATCTTTATTCTGATTTATTTCCCTTATAGCCGAATATTTAGATTATGAATATGTATTATTAAGTTACCTAAAATAAATTATGCATGATATTTTGTACCTAAAATAGATTATTATGATTATTATTTAATGGAATGAAAACAAAGGGAAAATGCAACTTCATATTCGGGATTTGGCCTATTTTTCTCAAAACTTTGACAATTTTGAATATCAATTGCTAAATAAATTCAACCCCTTAGCAAGTTTTAAACTTTTGAATGCGGCATGGTTGCCATCGAAGCAAACAATTTATCACATAAACTTTGGTAGGTAGTTCCTAAACATCTATATTCATAATTTTTAAAAATCATGGGTTGCTGAATATTTGGGGCTGAAAGATTAGGTTCTGATCCTATGGCCGAGCAAAAAGTTATGTTCACTGGTTTGCTGAATGTGGTACTTATGCCCTACTGGGTATAATTACCGGACATGCCACCTCTCCCGAGTTAATTACTTCTCAAATTTGCTTTTTAAGTTCAACCACAATGTCACTTAAAGCTCAAGGTAAATCTATAACACATCATTTAATGTGTGTTGGGCTTTGATGGTGCTCTGAGCCTAAAATGGGTTAAGAGTCGCTGCTTCTCTGCTAATTGGTGCGCATTATGCACCACAGGATTTATGTTAGAGAAGTGCTGCAAAAGTTACTTTAATGTCTTTTCAATCCTCTTGTCAACTTCCACGTAACAAGGCTTGGGAAAAGAAGCTTGGAAGGGGCCATTGTCTATGATATATTCGAAGCATAGATATTGTTGGTTTTCTGGAGAAATAAAACGAAAATTTAGGAAGAAGATAAAACTTGCAGGCATTGTACACCGAGTATGTTTGTTTTTTGCTGTTAGGGTGTTATAAAGACTAACTATTGACATGGAGGTCATGGGTTGAAGTTATGAATGCGTTTTCTTTGCAGTGTAGGAGCATGGCTGCATTCATGAACCTATAGTAATGTTTGCCTTACGCTTGATTTTTACTTTTTAACTTAATTATTCAGTTTAGTTGTTAAGACTAGTGCTGTACAATAGCATGTAGCAAGCCTTTTTGTACAAGTTACCTTTTCCTTGGAATGTCGTTTCAGGTTAATAGGTTGGGTTTGAATTTGACTTCAAATTGACTCAACTTGAATATGCTTGACATGAACTCAATTCATTCATTATATGGGTTAAAATATTTGACCCAAACATAACAAGACCCAGACTTGTTTAATCCGAACCTTACCTGTCTAACCTAATTTTGTATGTATCATGTAATTTTTTTGATAAATACTATATATTTAACCTGCATGTAACGCTTTTAACCCAAATAAATTTACCTAACTTGCCTAAACCAAATCTGAATATTAATTGGGTAAATTCGAGTTATTATGTTGAACCTCAACTTGACCCAAATAATAATCATGCCTATAATTTAGACTGCAAACTGACCCTAGTAATTAGCAGCGTAAACCCCGTTTCTTTGAATTGGATTTGGGTCGTGTATTTAGTCATTTATTTGCACCCATACTTTTTTTCAAATCTCCTTTTAACTGGTATAATGTGCAAGAACCGTATGTAAAATCTTTTTGAAATAGTTAATTTTACTTACGGATTAGAGTTTTTCAGACAACATAGCATTACTAATGTGTTCCAAATATCCTAAACTTAACTTTTAACCTAACCCTATTTAGTAGTTGCACATGTGCTCTATCTTTTAGAAATATAATTAGGGTTTTGATTGACTGTAAAGTATAAGTTGTGCATAGAAAATGCTAGATAAATGCAGTCAATTGGAATGCATTTGTTTATTTTGGATTTCCTTTGTTATATTAATTAAAATATGGTTTATAAAGTAAAAGCAAAGAATTAAGAACCAATCAAGGCAATAACTATATTTTACTTTGATTTCAAGATAACCAAAATTTATAAAAATCTTACGATAAGGTTCCTGAGAAATTCTTTGGAAAGTTCTAGGGAAGAAATGTGTTGATATGATTTATATTCAAGTCATTAAAGATATGTACACTAGAGTTGTTACTTGTGTTCAAGCAGAAGGAGGATTGACCAAATATTTTTTCTATTTTAGTTGGATTACCTCAGGGATCGGCTTTAAGCCCATATCTTTTTGCTTTAATTATGGATGCTCTTACTGGACATTTACAAGAGGTGTACCTTGGTGTATGTTTTTTGCTGATGATATCCTTCTTGTGGTTAAGACTAAAACTAAATACATGTGTTGACCTCATTTTTGGTGAGGTCTTAGTCTCCTACTCTTAGAACCTAGGATCTAGCTTTAGGAGTTCTTATTGACAATCCTAGCGGACTAGCAATGGAGCCCACCTCCCGTAGAATTTCAAGCCACTTCTTGACTCATTTTTGTGAAGAACTCGCATGAGTGGTTCGAAGCACTCAACTTTTAGTTGCAAGGGCTAAGGACCAACATGTAGAGGGCCCGAAATTGAGTTCCTATAGGATCAAATAGCCTTAGGTGAACCCTTTGTGACTCGATTATTCGTGAACGCCGCATTTCACGTACTCACTGCACCACACACAATTTTGGCTTAAATTGACTCGCCCGCCGGCAAACTCGTCCGGACGACCCCGGATGACGAAACGGAC
>NW_018164532.1:212881-236094 GCF_001263595.1 Phalaenopsis equestris
ACTTTTAAAACTCAAACTATATATATCTCTTATATTTAAATTAAATTTCAAAAATTATTTTCATATACCATATTTTTCAAATCTAAATCTATCTATCGGAAAAAAGTTGACCGACAACATGGAATGTAAATTTAGTAGAAGTAGCTCTGGTGACAAAGTTGTAACTATGGTGATCAAATCATTAAAAGGTGTGAACACTTCAGATATCTCAGGTCTATTGTTCGAAGTGATTGTGATATAGATGGGGATGTTATTAGTAGAATTCAAGTTGGTTAGTTGATGTGGAGGAATGCTTCGGGCCTACTGTGTGATAGAAGGCATAGGACTGGCAAGGAAGTGGACTACAAGTAAAAAGCTGATGACAAAGAGCACACGGGCGACTAGGGGTGGGATTTTTGGCTTTTCAAAGAGAAGCATAAAACAAAGTTAAGTGTTATCGAGATGAGAATGCTTAGGTGGATGAGTGGCTTGACAGTTTAAGACAATAAGACAAAATGCAAAATTAATATATCCGTGATAGGGTTGGTGTAGCTCCAGTGGCGGACAAGATTGTGGACAAGATTAGAGAGAGTCATCTTAGATGATTTAGTCACATTAAACGTCGATAATTTGATGATCCGGTTAGGAGAGCAGATGTTTTAGATTCGACTAATGTTAAGAAAGACAAATTTAAACCTAAAAAATGGGCATATTGTATAAAAAATGATCTTAATATATTATAATTAAATAAAAATTTGACACCCAATAGGAAGCAATGGAGAAAAATGATTCATGTAGCCGACCCCATTTAGTGGAATAAATGCTTGTTTTTGTTGTATATATATTCATTTATTGGCAAACTCATGTTGATACATTTATATGCTTCCATGTGTTTGATTGCGCTTGTGGATTTCATACAATGAGGTTATGTGTACTCCAAACATGTTTTTACTTGAATTCTTCTTTGGTATTCATTTGAACCAACTGAATCCCAAATTTAGTTTCGTCTTCCTTCTTTTATACATCCCTAATTCTTATTCATTCTACCATTTTGAGCAAGTCATTTGTAAATTTGGTAATATGTGCTCAACTAAACCAGTTTTATTGGTGTATTTTCAGGTAATTGTGGATATAATGTAAAGCAGGTGATTTTCTTGTATCTATATGCATATTATTTTGTTATTTTGTGAACATTTTTTTTTCTGGAAATAGTATCTTTTATTCATGTTAAGGTATGCTTTAGTGCCTAATCTTTCAATCATTGTCTGCAAATCAGCAGAAAACCATATTTAGCATTACATTATGTTTGCTCATTTTTTCTGTAAATATTTTTAAAAACATGTTTCTTTAATGTGTTTTCTACATTTTTTTTATTTTTTATTCTAAAAACAAATTAACATGTTTTTGAAAGCGTCCAAAACAAAATTTTGGTGTTTTGAGTGTTTTTGAAAACAACTTCATCTTAATCAAATGTGCCTAACACATTTTGTTTCCAATCAAAACATAACTAAACGAAGCAATAAAAAAAAGGAAATAAAAACAAAATGATTCCGAACGCCCCCTTAAAGTAGCATTCTAATGGTCTGCACAATTGCAAGGGATGCTCAGGACATGGAAATATGTAAATGGCACGAGCATGGGCTTAGATTAAATATTAATAATTCTACATTTATTTTTTCTACATTAGTTGGTTCTTATTACATTTAGCATCAAATTACTTTGGAAAGTGCTAAGCTCATATACATCGACTCTATTGAAAACATTAACAATAATCAGGTTATTTTGCAGCATTTTGACAATTTCTTTTTCTAATTGTTAACGATTGATTATACCAATAAAAAGGATTTTATTATGCTACTCAACATGCAATCATCAAATTTCAGTATAAAATATGAATTTGCCTATGTTTGAACATAGATTAAACGTATATTGTCCAATATGTTTTTTCATATTATTTACACTTGCCTGGAAATAAATATGTTGACTGCTTATTTTATGGTAGAAAACTGTTTGTTAGTACAGAAGAAATCCTTACGTAAGAATCAGCTTATTTTATTTGTCATTTTATATCTTGGTGAAGATTATTTGCTCGAGTTCCATCATGACCTGATTCTAGATGATTGGCTCTGTATAGCTGCTGCAACTTTTAACTTCCCTTGCGTTTCTTGCTATTATGAAGTCATTAACAGCATCTAGTTATTATTTGTCATTGCAGAGCATGGAAGAATTGTTTTCCTTATCTGCAAAAACATTAGGCATCGATAAGGCAGTGGACATTAATTCGGTATGATGAGTTATTTCATTTTTTATGGCTCTCATAACAAAGGAAATTTGATTTTTTTTGCCTAAAGATGTTTATCAATGGATCTTCATAACGCCATTTAACTAATGTTTTATGTGTCTTGATCAGCATAGTTAAATTTATTTCCTTGTGTTGTCATGTCATGTATGAGGGAACTTTCTTTTGCTGTTTGATTTCTTGTTTCCTATCATCATACTAACTTTTTTTTCAAATTCTTAAGAGCGATTATAGATGAGTTATTTCATTTTTTATGGCTCTCATAACAAAGGAAATTTGATTTTTTTTGCCTAAAGATGTTTATCAATCGATCTTCATGACGCCATTTAACTAATGTTTTATGTGTCTTGATCAGCATAGTTAAATTTATTTCCTTGTGTTGTCATGAAATGTATGAGGGAACTTTCTTTTGCTGTTTGATTTCTTGTTTCCTCTCAGCATACTAACTTTTTTTCAAATTCTTAAGAGCGATTATAGATGGAAGAGCTTTATCAAGGCTTTACGTTTTTTCTATTATTTTCTTTTGTTCCGTTCTTTGCATTTTTTCTGCTATTTTCTTTTTGTTCTGTGCAAACAGGAAACCATCTGAAATTCATTTTATAAAGTGTTCTCATCTTGTTTCCAGATTGTGAAGATAGACTTTGGTACTGAGATTGATTGAAACGTAATATTTATTTTGGCTGGATGAATTCACATTTTAAGCAATAATATAGAAGAAGGAATAATGATTGTTGATTTATATCTATATTTTATGCATAAAAAAGTATTTTCCTTCAAATGGGAACATCGTTCATCTTTGACTTTACTTTTCAAATTAGTGTTAATAGATGGGACCAATCTTATCATTAGGTCTTCTTTCTGTTTTTTTGTAGTAAAAAGAAGACGCCAGGCTATCTCTTGACGATCCACGTTATTAGCAAAGATTGGCATGAAATTTATAAAATGCGCTACCATAGCTTGCTCTGATCTCATTAGGGCACTAGTACATATATATTTCCAGACTTTTAAGTATGAGTGGTCAATCATTATTTTCTCACTTTCCTGAGAAGAAAGAAACTTCTGTCTTTATTCATAGGAGGTTCTATTTATAATATGAAAAGGAATACAATTTCCCTAAGGACTGCCAAATCGATAAGGGGTGCTAGTTATAATAATTCATATTTCTTAATATTGGAATATAAGACTAGTACTATATCTTACGTTAGAGCATTTATATTAGTGAGCTTCAACTTGTTACACATTTTCTAAAGTTGAAAATGCCCCAAATGTTTGGTGAATATATACTATTTTAAGTTACAAACATGAGTAACATCATCGTTCATGGTACCACGTCCTGAATGAAGTAGAAGTCAACCTCAATGTGTTAGGTCATTTCAAGAAATATTTGATTACTAGCAACGTAGATTGCTGTAAAATATAAAGAATATGAAGTAAAAGTAAACCTCAATGTGTTATGTCATTTCATGAAATATTTGATTACTAGCAACGTAGATAGCTGCAAAATATAAAGAATAAAACAATAAACTATGCAGTCAAAAAAATCAAATTCTTCTAGAAGACCACATCATCTCACAAGTGTAGTGATGCAGGGCTTATTGGCTGAACCGATCAGTTCAGCAGTGGGGAGCCGGTCCAGCCCCACCCTCCCTCCCCCCCTCGCTCCAAGATGGTGGTTATCTCCTCAATCCCGCGCCGTAATCCCCCTTCCCTACTTATTCGCCTTCAGCCGGCTCCCTTCCTGACCCCTTCCAGCCTCAAACTGCACTGCCACTCCACCTGCTGTCTCGCAACCATCTCCCTTGCGTCCCAGCCTATTGCCTTCCTCCCCTTTTCTAGCTATCCGCCGGACTGCTCACCCCTAATCCATCTCCTCCCTCCCCTGCCTCTCTCCACCCCTTCTAGCCACCACCGCAACTTCCACCTTCTACTCCCCAAGTCTGCCACCCTCACCAATCCTCACGCACAATCACCGCTGTCCCCGGACTGTCTCATCCAGCACTAGTCGAGCATTAGTGTTTTTGCTGAGTTTTGTGTTGTTTTATTGTCGTCATTGTAATCTATGCTGTTCAGTAATAAGTTCTGCTTCCCTTTTGGATCCGGCTTAATTCCTGTATCATGTAGTATGGCATTGCTTTTACATCCGTACTAGAGCTGAACAAAGTTTGTTTGTTGCATTTTCTTGTATAACCACATGAGCTCCAACAAATATGTTGATACTCATTTGTGGATTTACTATCATTTGTAGATCGAGTAGAGCAGCATCAGAGAATGATTAAACATTGAGATGCCCATTTTGAATGCAAAAAACCATTTTCCGAGAAATCTTATGATATATGTGAGGATGAAATAAAGGGGCATTTACATACATACCACCCAAATTTTATGTATTTATATATATCTAACACCTAAACTTTATTTTTTAAATTTATACCACCCAAATCTTTCATATCACATAAAAATACCACTATTTTAACTTTTAAAAGTGAAATGCACCTTTTCTTGCTCAAGTAAGGTGGTATATATGTAAAATTTGACCTTTAGGTGTTAGATATGTAAGCACATAGGAATTAAGTGGTATTTATGTAAACAGTAAGATCATTTATCTACTAATTTGCGCTAATGGCATGTATCCTCAAACAATTATTATTTGTTATCCGCATTATGATTGCCAGCATGCGAGTCGCCAAATTAGTACCTAAAAAACTAGTTTAGTCTAAAAAATTAGTGGCATCTTTCCAGTAGGATGATGGGAAAACTCAATATTCAAAAGAAAGTATTTGGGACTACCCCACTTGGTCAAAAAATATTTTTATGCTCTCGATCACTCCATACAAAAAGAATGTTTTTGTCATGGATAACCAAAATAATGAAGGTTGTGGAGTTGTGTCCGACTAAAAATGAGCTGTGGCGCTGACCTCAGCCTTAACTTGCAAAACTTGTTAAACCATGCACATAATTCATAATATAGCATTGCAGTATGCCCTCTGTGTTGCTTGATGCAGACAACTACAACAAGGTCACCGTAGAGGAAGCCATCACTAACATTCAGTTGTAGCTTTGACCATTGTTGGATGATGAAAAATAATGAAATTCAGTTAGAAATAATTTTGCCAACTTGAGAGAATATATCAAAATAATTGCTCCCCTGAAACTGAGTAAAATTTTTTATGGCAAAGCAAGCTATGCACTGATCAATGAATTAACGTGGATGAAACTTTATGTGGTGTAACTCATTGGCAAGGAACTGGTTTAACACGAGGCAAATGAGAAACAATATTCTTGTCAAAGTTTTGTGTGAATAGGTTGAATCCTGAATAGGCTCGATGCCTTTTCCTTTTGCTTTCATTCCATTAAATAATAATCTTACAATCTATGTTAGGTACAAAATATTCTGTATAATCTATTTTAGCTAACTTAATAATGCATATTCATAATCTAAATATTCAACTAACAGGGAAATAAATTAGAATAAAGAAATTAGAAATAATTTAAATAAGGAAGCTCCAACTTATGAAAAACTCCTAATTTAGTTGTCTGATTTATGTTCTTCCCGATTGACATCCCCCCTCAAATTGATGCTGACTGATCAAGAAACATCAATTTGCTGACAAAAAATTTTGTCGGGACCAACAACCCTCAAGCCGTGAGTGTCGAAGCCGAGAATGTCGAAGCCTTAGAGACAACTCCTGAACCATAATATGATTTAAACAAAGAAAAGCAAGAAATCATCTATTTTTGTTGCCCAAAAATTCAAATTATAGCCACTAGAAGGATTCGCGTCCAGTTACACGATCTAAATGCTATCGATCTTGGCCCACAAGTAGGATCCGCGTCCTGTTATACGATCCAAATGTTATTGAAATGCTATTGATTCTTTAGACGACTACGAGGACGATTTGTTCCTTGAACTTCACGCAAAAAGTGTTGAAGCCGAGATCAGACGTGCAAATAAAAAAATGAAATATCTCGTTGGCGTGCAGATGAAGGTGACGAAGAAGCGGAAGTCGTTGCGGGTGGAGTTCGAACGAAGGTGAGGCACTGTCGAGACCAGCCGAGTCGAAGAGGATGTCGAAGTAGAACAAAGACGACGTAGACGAAGAAATAATCAGACGTCGAGAATTCCAGACGACGAGAAATCCAAATCATTGATTGAAATCAACCTAAGTGATCCAAAAAAAATCCCAAAAGAAACAAAAGATCATGCACTGTCTTGAATTTGGCCAAAGACTGAAGGAGAGGAATCCGAAGCCGAAGCCTGCGATCCTTGAGTGCCGAAAGATCTAGGAAGGATCTCGACGCTGAAATAAGTTGACTATCCTTGATTTGTGAAGCCGAATATAAAGTCGAAGTTGCTGAAGCAGAAGCGGACGAGATCGCAGATTGCAGATTGCGGATTGCGGACGAAACAACAAACAAACATGATTGTAGATCACAACTAGAACCAGACGCGGGAGACAGAACCAGGTAGAAGTGATTAATCGACCGAACAGTCAAGGCAGACGATCTAGCGAAGCAGTCAAAGAAGGTGAAGCAATCCAGGAGATCGAGCAACCCGATCGAGTGAGCCAGACAAGCAGGAGAAGCAGTTAAGGCGGGCAGATGAGCGGGCGAGTCAAACGAAGCAGCCGAAGCAGTCGAGTAGAGCAGACGAAGCCGTCGAAGCAATCAGCAGACCAGACAAGGTATACGAGGGTTTAGGCGAACTAGACAAGCTATCCAAACGAAGCAGAAGATGGTTTAGATAAAGCAGACGAGCAGACGATGAGCAGACGAACTATTCACATAGGGTTCGCCAAACGAGTAGACGGACGAAGCAGTCGCAGCAGACGAAGATCCCTCCAAAAGATTTTGAGGCGGAGCTTGCAGAGTCGTGTCTGCTTTCATTGCAAGGGGTTTTGTCTTATGGGGGAATCAAGGCAAAGAAATAATTCTTCTCTTCCTATAAGAAAACTGGCGGGAAGGGAGTCTTGATGGTCCTCCAACGATTACGGGTGGTTAGGGCAAAAATTTAGCTCCAATACCATGTCAAAGTTTTGCGTGAATAAGCTGAAACCTGAATAGGCTCAATGCATGTTCCCTTTGCTTTCATTCCATTAAATAATAATCTTACAATCTATTTTAGATACGAATATTTTGTATAATCTATTTTAGCTTATTTAATAATGCATATTCATAATCTAAATATTTAGCTGATAGGGAAATAAATCAGAATAAAGAAATTAGAAATAATTTAAATAAGGAAGTTCCTACTTAAAGAAAACTTCTAATTTAATTGTCTGATTTTCATCCTTCCTGGTTGACAATTCTAAGAGTCTGTTTGCGGCGGCTTATAAGTGCGGGCGGCGTTTTGAAAACGCCGCTGTCCTATTCGGCTCGCACTTATGCACAACTTATAGATAACTGCGTTTTGAAATTTGTAAAAGACGCGGCCCGCGAGAGGACCCTCACGGGCTGCGTTTTCAATTGGATTATTTACTGTCGTGGCCCTCGTCGCCATTTCTCTTTCGCATTTCACTCTCAAAGCGCGGAATCGTCGCCGTTTGCCGAGTTCGCTTCGGCGTTCGTGGAGGCTTTGGTCGCCGAGTTCGCTTCGACGTTCTGGGTCGACGAGTTCGCCGCCATGGATATCCTGGACTGCCTTGACGCCTCCTGGTGCTTCGTATCCTTATACATCGACGACTCCAACTGCAAGCTCCTCTCCCGTCCATACGCAAGAGTTAAATGCAGCCGCCTCAAATCCCGTATGTTCGGCTCCTGCATCTCCAATGACGTCTGTTTTCATCAATCTAGTGGTTGCTTATCTTTTTTTTTTTTGGTTGAATTTATTATTGATGTTGTCAAAATAATAATTAAAGAATAATAAGTAAAGATAAAGATAGTTCAATCTATGAGCAAACAGATGAAATATATATATTGTTAGATATTTTAAATTTATTTTCATTTGCACTTGAAGAAATCTATATCAGGAATTGCAAATGAATTATCTAAAATTTTACAAATCGACTACAACATCATAAATGACATGTTTTTGGTTAAACTTTTAAGCAAAATTTTCAAAATAAAAGTGATGATGGATGGTATACATCAATCGAAGTTTAATTTTTGTGTGAAACTTGATATAGTTATTTCAAATAAAATTGAGATATATATAATACATAGGAGATCGAGTTGATGTACTAAAAAAATCATAAATTTTTATTATTTTTAAGTTAAGTTATTTTACCATGTAATAGATATACAATTTCAAGACCTCAATAAGAGACTGCAAGACGTTGTTTACAAAACGCACAAACCAAACAACTAAACAACTTATCCACAAAAGGGTAACAACAGGGGCAAAATAATCATTTATCTGTTTTTCAAACGCACAAACCAAACAGTCAGTTAACTTATTCGGATAAGCTGCTTATCAGCAGATTATCAGGAAAAACTGCTTATCAGCAGAAGCTGGATAAGCTGCAGCTCCCCCAAACAGACAGTAAGTGTATCAATTAAGCATTGCATAAATTTCAATTCCATTGCTTGTTTCTTTAGATGTTGTATGTCCACATTGTATCGTAAAACAATATATAGAAACACAAAGAAAAATAGTGGAAATGTGACTAAGGATCATAAATGATTGAATATGATGATTAGTGCATGATTATTTACTTTTCAAATGGCAATCGATGAGTGGAGATTAATTAGCTCATCAAGGGGTGGATGTTAAACAATAGAGATGATGTTGATAGGAGTGCTAGTGTGGGAGGAGGACGAGGTCATCATCTATACACTTGAAAAGTGTTGGGCGAAATGAAAACCAAACCATGAAAACCAATTCGAAAGATCTGAAACTAAACTTAGAACAAAAAAACACAAACAAGGAAATACAAAAAACACAAAGAACACTAAGATCTAACGTGAAAATGGGAAAAAATAACGGAACCACACTATTCCAAGAAACCCACTATGAAAATGAGGAGAAATATAGAGATCACACCATACTCAAACCTCTCTACTCCCTGAAACACAACTTGAATACATTTCCTTTGGAATTCAGGAATGCTCCTTTCTTCTCTTTGGTACAAGAGATCATGAAATCCATCCTTGTATTCACTCATTCGTACATAATAGCGTTCCCTTCCGAATTCTTTTTCGAAGGATTAAATTCCGAACTAGAGCCAAAAATAGTTGCTGGCATTGGGGTGCCGCCCTCGAGTCTTGGGTTTCTTGGCGCTCAGGTACAGGGGAGCGATCCGCGCGCTGTTGCGTCTCTCATGGGTGTTAGATTCTTGCCTTAGAAACTTTTGGATGGGTGCCTAGGTGCCCTATCAGCGCTGGGGTGTTTGCTATTGAGCGCACGGTTTCTTGGCGCTCGAATTTTTGGGTGTTAGGGCACTCGCTCTCGGGCGCTAGGAAGTCTCAATTAATCTCCGCATACAAGAATCTCTCATTTGGAGACCGATTGCATTCAATTTCTTGTCTTCAGATCTACACCATCATCATATTCATGTACTATAGTGTGGCTCATCCCCGGTATAAGTCTTCTTGAACTCCAACTGAAGACAAATTTAAATTCAATTTCTCAGTTACAGCCTTCGACAATATGTTTGCAGGATTCTAAGCAATATGTATATTCTCCAAAGGTAATCGATCATCTTCTAAGAGTGAACGAACGAAGTGTTATCTTAGCTGAATGTGCTTCATCCTGGCTTGAAATGCAGTGTTCTTTGTTAGATGAATAACACTCATGCTGTCACTATGAAGTTTTCTATTTTCTTACTCTTTGCCCAATTCTGACATCAACTTCTGCAATCAAATCATCTCTGGTAGCCCCAGTAATAGTAATATACTTAGCTTTTGTTGTTTGTAGTGCAATAATCTTCTGCAGATTGGACCCAAATCACTTTTGGTTCCCAAAGTGAAGATATAACTTGTTGTAATTCTACCATAAATATCTCTTGTCAGATGTGAATCTACATATTCCCTTAGATTAATTTTTGCACTTTTAAAACAAAACATTTTATTGATTTTTCCTTTCAAAGATATGAGAATCCACTTCACTACATCCCAATGATGTTTGCTTGGATTACTCGTGTACCTGTTTATCACTTCTACTGCATGTGTAATATCTGACATTGTATGTATCATTGCATACATCAAAATTTCAACTGCTAAAGCATACAAAATTCTCCTCAGCTATGCTTGTTTTACTTCAAACTTAGTCGATTGTTCCTTATATTTCTTACCGTGACTATCTAAGGGGATGCAAACTGGTTTTGCCTCACTCATGTTAAACCTATGTATGTCCTTCTCAAGATATTTTGCCTGAGGTTACTTTAATGTACCTGCACTCGTGTCCCTGCTAATTATAATATCAAAAATTTTATTGGTTAGACCTAAATCTTTCATTTCAAACTTTTTTGATAATTATTCTTTCAAGTTTCTGATCTTTTCTATATCTGCTTATGCAATTTAACATGTCAACCACATATAAAAAAATATTATATAGCAATTATCAAATTTTTTGATAAAATCACAGCAATCTGCTTGGCATTTAATGTGCCCTATGTCTCACATGAACCTGCCAAATCTCTTGTATAACTATCGTTGGGTATGCTTCAAACCATAAAGGCTCTTTTTCAATATGTAAACCGTCTTCTTTTCTTGGAACTTCATATCCTTGCAGTTTCACCATATGAAATTTCTCTTCTAAATTACCATATAAAAAGAATGTTTTTACTTCTTTATGTTCCAAATATAGATATTCTTCTGCTACCAAGTTCAATATAACTCTAATAATTTTCATATTCAGTACAGGAGAACATATCTCTGAGTAGCCAACTCTTTCATTTTGCTGAAGCTTCTTCATAAGAAGTCTCGTTTTGTAACGCCTGTTATCATCTGACTCTTCTTTTAATCTGTAAATTTATTTGTTGTGTAGTCCCTTTTTGCCATTTGATAATTCTATCAAATTCATGTCTGATTTGACCTTGTTGACTACATATCGTCATTCATAACACTTCTCACTTCTTTGAGTCTTTAGTTTGAGTGGCTTTTTAATAGCACTCTAGTTCACCATTATCAGTCAACAATAAATAGTGAAAATATAGAGAAAATATCCATATCGATCGTGTGATTCTCCTGGATCTCCTAACTTTAGTAGCAGGTGTCCGAGAAACTTCATGTGTTTCATTAGATTGAGCATATTTTCTTTCTCCGTCTACCTGATCACCATTATCTTCTATCTCAATATATTTGGAACACTCTTCAGAAGTAAATGATGGACAAACCTGAGTCCTTTTTCTGTCATTGTATATCTTCATTTCATTTAAAATAACATCGTCGCTCCTAATGAATTTTTTATTTTGTCAGTCTCATAATTTGTACCCAAATTCATCTGAGCTATACTCGATGAAAATGCATTTGAAAGACTTTGATTCAAGCTTACTCCTGGATTCCGCATCAACATGAACATACGATGAAAATTCAAATACTTTCAGGTGAGATGGATTTACCTCATTATCACTTTAAGTTTCTTCAGGCAAGTCTTCTTTCAAATCTACTAATGGACCACAATTGATCAGATAAACTGCAACGTTCATTGCTTATGCCTAAAATTATTTTGGCAAGCCTACATGCATCCTCATGCTCCCGACACTATATCTGATGGTTCTATTCATGCGCTTAGCACACTATTTTGTTGTGGTATCCTTAGAATAATGAACTCATGTTTGATTCCTTCTGAAGTACAATAACTTCTGACCCGCTGATCATGATATTCGCCATCATTATCTGATCAGAGGCACTTCACTATGAACTTTGTCTCATTCTCAACCATGACTTTCCACTTCTTAAACATCTTAAATACATCATATTTCTTTTTTAAGAAACACACTCTTACCTTTTAGGTATGATCATCAATGAAGGTGAAAAAGTATTAAGAACCTCAACTAGAATGAACTGGAGTAGGATCTCATACATTTGTATGAATTAACTCCAGTTTTTTAAATTTCATCTTTGACTTACTTTTAGAGAAAGTAATATTCTTTTGTTTGCTATAAACATAATCTTCGCAAAAATTTAGATCTATAAATTTTAAGTCATGAAGATTGTTCTTAGAAAAGAGGAACTTCATACATTTTGTTACTCATATGACTAAGTTTGCGGTGCTATAGACTTGCATTACCTTTTGTTCCAACAAAAAACCAATGGGTTCTGACTTCTTATTGATCAAGTAAAGGGTGAATGTTGTTTCAAGCCATCACCATTGCCCTTCTGATCAGCTTTCATAAATCACCTGTAAAAATACTCACATATTCTGAACTTGCAAGTTGGTTCCAAAAATCAAACTTTTTTTCAAACATGGAACATTTCTGACTTCATTGGGCTTGTAGATTGATTCATTTGACAACCTGATATCAACATCACCCTTTTTAATAATATTGCGGGTTTTATTATCTTCCAAATACACCTTCCTTGGATCACTTTGAGTGTAGTTTTTGAACACATCTTTGTTCGGGCAAGTATGGAAGGAGGCAGCTGGATCCATTGTCCATGATTCGATAATATCTAGTTTTGAAATAAGAGGGTTTCATTGGATTTCATTGTGGAGACATTAGTACAATTTTCTATCTGGACCTCCATCACAAATTTTTGGAGTTTTGTTGTCCTTCTTGAATTGATCATTCTTTCCATAGTTTCAACATTCATTTATGTTTTTCTCTCTTCCTTGACCTAGAATTTTCTCTCATGGACTTGTATCTTTTCTTGCCTGTGTTTCTATTTAGATTCCTTCTTTTGTTTTTAACATTTAGAGCAAAATTTCAAGTTTTGTCGCTCGCCTTTTTGCAAATTTCTTCATTTAGCACTAACTTCACAATGTATTCAAAGTAATTTTTTATTATTTGAAGAGTTACTGCAGTGACTAGTCCATCCCAACTGTCTAACAATGAATATAGGAGTTATAGTGCCCTGACTTCATCATCAAACTTGATGCCAACAAAACACGATTGATTAGTCATAGTGTTGAAGTTATTCAATTGCTCAACCATCATCTACCATCATTAACCATCTTCATATTGAGTGATCTCTTAATCAGAGAAAAATTATTTAAAGTCGATGGCTTCTCATAGATCCTTGTTAGTGCAGTCATGGAATCTATCGTAGTTTTCTCATTCATAATGTTGAAAGCAAAAAACGAAGAAAGTGAAAAATGGATCAAACCTAGTGATGTTTGATAAAAAACTTTTAATTCTTCTCGAGTTATCGATTCAAGTTTATTGGTGATTTCTTTTAGTGATAGATAGGGTTTCTTTTGATACAATAAGCCATCAATTTTCATTTTCTAGAAAGCAAAGTTTGGACAGTTGAACTTCCTCACCTTGTACCTTGTTTTGTCAGCCATTGCTCCCACTCATACTAAAAATCTGTAGGAAACCCTACTCTGATATCACTTGTTGGGGTGAATTGAAAACCAAACCGCTAAAATTGATTCGAAAGATTCGAAATAAAACCTAAAACAGAAGCACACAAATAAGGAAACAAAAAAAAAAAAAAAAAAAAAAAAAAAAAAAAAAAAAAACCAAGATGCAAAGTTGAGAAACTCGAGAACAAGGAAAAATCATGTAGCTACACCACTCCAAGAAATTCACTATGAAAATGAGGAGAAATGTACATATTATACCACACTCAAGCCTCTTTATACTCCCTGAAACGCAACAAAAATACACTTTCTTCCTTTGAAAATCAAGAACGCTCCATTCTTCTCTTTGGCAGAAGAGAAATCACGAAATCCATCCGTGTACTCGCTCGTTCACACATCACAGAGTTCCTATTTGAATTTTGCATCGAATGTTTAAATCCCAAACTGCACCATGTCAGGGCTCATTGAGCCTGGGTTTTCTGGTGCTCGGGTGCAGGGAGTGATCCAAGTGCAGCTATGCCCCTCTTGGGTGTTGGAGTTTCTGTTGCAAAACCTTCTAAATGGGCACCTAGGTGCCATACTAGCGCTTGGGCGCCATTCTTGTCGTTGGGGCGCCTATATCCGAGCATAGGGTTTCTTGATACTCAGATTGCCAGGTGGCGGGCTGCCCGCTTCTAGGTGCTAAGGCGTCCCAATCTATCTCCACACCGAACAAAAAG
This sequence comes from Phalaenopsis equestris, assembly GCF_001263595.1. NCBI lineage: Eukaryota > Viridiplantae > Streptophyta > Magnoliopsida > Asparagales > Orchidaceae > Phalaenopsis > Phalaenopsis equestris. The sequence continues at coordinate 227,283 of NW_018164532.1, forward strand.
GAGAGAGTTATAGGAGTGGTTGAGAAACGAGTAGATTTGGAGGAGGATTGGGACATTGAAGGATTGGAATAGTAGCAAGACTTGTGAAATGTCAATACTAAAGAAGTATATATACATCGGATTAGTTTATTATGACAATAATAGCCTTCTAATAATGGGAGTAACTTGGAAAACACTTCTAATTGTTTGAAGGACGAAATAATCTTCCAAAAAAACATTTGGGTGGAAAGAAATGAAAATATTTCAAAAGGTAATGACAAAAGAGGAGATGTTTCTCTGAAGGGTAGAATAAATAATATGAAATTAAAATAACATTACTCCAAAAATGACAAGAAACATCCATATGGAAAATTAGGGTATGAGCAACATCAATGGGATGACAATGCATGAATTCAACAATCCGAGGATATTAGATTGTCTAAGGACAATAACTTTGATGAATAATGTCGTTGTTAACATAAAAAAATTAAATTGAGATTGCATATAATCAAGGACATTATTAGTATAAAGAGTTTACGTAGATGACTTAGACATTCGATCTTGTTTCTTGCTCTTCCAGGAGATTAAAGAGTTGTCGAGAAACGTGCACCATCCAATAATAGATCGACGTGTATCAGAACAACCAAGCCAATCTGCATCACTATGGGTTGTTAAGGTAATAGGAGACTTCGCAGAAAAGAACAAACCACAATGAGAAGTATCTTTCAAATACCGAACAATAGGTCGAACTGCAGCTAAATGAAGATGTATAGGTGTTTGCATAAATTGACTAATTTGTTGCACAATAAATGAAATATCAGGACGTGTAATAATCAGATAATTAAGGCTCCCAACAAGTTGTCGATATAGAGATGGTTCAGATAGAAAGTTACCATCATTTTGCTGATATTTGACATTTACTTCCAAAGGAGTATCAGCAGAACGATCATCTTGAAGACCAACCAAAGCAATGAGTCCCTTCGTATAATTATGCTGATGAAAAAAAATACCAGCGGGAGAAGAGTGAACCTCAAGTCCTAAGAAATAACTTAATGATCTCAAATCTTCATATGAAAAGAACTCTGAAGGTGCTTCTATAACTGAGACATCAATTAATTATCAGATCATGTGATGACAATATCATCAACATATACTAATAACAAAGCAATTCCATTGTCGATTTTGCAAAGAAATAACGATGAATCATATTGACTTTAAATAAAAGAGAAGTTAAGAAGGGTATTGCAAAACTTTTCAATCCATGCCCGTGGAGCCTGTTTCAAACCTTATAGGGACCGTTTGAACTTACAAACATCATGCAAAGGTGTAGAAAACAGGTCTGAAGGAGTCATATAGACATCTTCTTTGAGATCCCCATGTGAGAATGTATTCTTAACATCCATGTGTTCTAAGAACCAACCTTTAAATGCAACAATAGATAACACCAGCTGAATAGTTGTCATCTTAGCCACAGGTGCAAATGTTTCTTCATAATCAATCCTGTATTCCTTTCGATTGTCAAGTGCTACCAATCTTGCCTTATACTTGTTAAGAGAGCCATCAGATCAGAGTTTAAGAGAGTAAACCCATTTACAACCAATGAGTTTAACACTTGTATGACATAAAATAATATCCCATCTGTGATTGTCTTGAAGTGCCTGAAGTTCCTCTTGCATGGCTTTGACACCCAACAAGTCTGTTTAGCATTCTGAAAGTAAGAGGTAGAAACAGTAGTATTAGTTAAAATTACAGAATACTCATATTTATTTAGAAGACAAATACACCGAGTTAATCGTCTAAGACTTATTGGAGCAATTTCTGGATCAGGGTCGGGGAGGATTGAAGGTGAAGGGGCAAACATCGTGTGTAGACAATGTCCGGCTTGAATCGTTTATCAGCAGAAGACTTATCAAATTGTGGAAGTATAACTGTATCCGGTGTCGACACATGATGTTGAAAGTAATATTCATGTTCAAAGAAAATCACATTCCGAGAAATATGCCAGCGACTATTATTCGAATCATAACACATAAAACTTTTATGATTAGGACTGTATCCCATAAAGGCACATTGTACTGACTGAGCTGCCAACTTATGATGTTCATGAGCAGGTAGATGAACAAAACAAACACATCTGAAAGTATGTAACATATGATAATTAGGATGTTTACAAAAAAATCGATAGTTCGAAGTTAGGATGTTTACCAAAAAATTGATAGTTGGGTAATCATATTTCAATTGTTGAGATGGTAAATGATTAATGAGATAAACTATAGTAGATAAAGCTTCAGTCCAAAATTTAGCTGGAATAGAAGATTCTATCAGTAATGTACGCACAATATCCAATAGATGCCGATTTTTCTGTTCAATGACTCAATTTGCTGCGGTTTATAGGGACATGAACGTTATGAAACAATATTTGTGTTATAGAGAAATACTTGAAACTCATGAGACATTTATTCACAACCATTGTCAGACCGTAAGGTTTTTATGCAAGTGGAGAACTGAGTTTCAACATATGCTAAAAAAGTTTGAAATATAATAAATACTTCTGCTTTGGAATGCAAAAAATAGATCAAGTAAATCAACTATAATCATCAATAAATGTCACAAAATATCTTTATTGTGCATATGAAATAACTGTTGTAATTCCCCAAACATCACTATGAATAATGTTAAAAGATTTATTGGCACGACTGCCTGAAATAGCAAAAGGTAATGTCTTACTTTTTCTAAGTTTACAAACAGAACAGTCGAAGAAGACAAACGATTGCAACCTTGAAGACTCCAAAGATTTAGACCCTAAATATTTGACGTGGCTCTGAAAACATGTCAATATTTTGAGCAAATAGGTTGAATGTCTTTTCCTTTGCTTTCATTCCGATAAATAATAGTCAGTACAATCTATTTTAGGTACACTAATAAATATTCCTAATCTAGTTAGGTAACTTAATTAATACATATTCTCAATTTAAATGTTCAACTAAAAGGAAAAAATCCATGAAAATATTAGGTGCATAATATTTACTTCTTTGCAGCATTACGAAAAATGAAACTATTTATTCTGTATGATTTCATTTACTCTTGATTGATAGTCACTAATATGCTTGGGACTTTTTCCATTTAAGAGAATTTGGCTTTAATTAATGCTTAAAATCAGTCTACCTTTCTCTTAACAAAACTTAATAATTTATTTCCTTTATCTTGTTGGAGTTCCTTCTTACGGTGCTTTGTTTCCTTTATTTGGCTTATCAAACAGCATAGAATTAGCAGGCTGAATGAGGAAACTGCTAGTTACGAGGTAGAAAACAAGAATCTCCCGCCGCAGGGGTAATAGAAGCATATCTGTTTTCGTTGATTCCTCAGTTTATATATTAGATAGTTCTTATTTAATTTCTTCTTTCTATTTTGAAATAAATTTAGTTATTTATTTTTCAAAATCTTCCCTCTAGATGCAGATATTCTAAAGAAACATCATTCTTGAATGAAGAGAAAATCAATCTGTCAAGGCAGGTTTTAGAATCACTGTTCAGCGCTCCTGATATATTTGAGGAGGAACCAAAAGTGAAACGCTTGGAGTGGGGACTAAATCGGACAAGAGTGAGAGGACAAAAACCAGTGACTAAGCCTTTTGATGATTATGCTTCATCCCCAACGCTGGAAACTGAATTGGCAAAAAATGAAATTAGAAGAGGTTTGAAACTATGTATACTCTTTCATGATTCTTCTTGTATATCTTCTGTCACCTTCTTTCTATTTCAAGTACTAGAAAGAATACAGACGCAACAAATGCACATTCTTGAAGCTATGTCTTGCACTTTAAGTTCAATTTTTATTTATAAGTATATCGATGAGATTTTTGGTTCTTTGATTTTGATAAGATTTAAAAAAACTTCTTCAAGCGTGCCGCAAATGAAGTGATATTTGAGTTGCTTGTGTTTTATCTGAGAGTGGGAGACGATTTTTTGCTCAGGAATGAAACTTTGATTGATTGTTACATAATAGAGAGAATTTTTGTGATTGGTTCAATTCTTCTAGAAAGCTTTTTAGCCAAATCATCTCTTTGTTGGCTTTGGTGACAGCTAAGTATTCAGCTTTTATTATTGATAATGAAACTAGCTTTTGTAGTTGTGGCATTCAACTGATTATGGTATCATTCGAGGAGTAGAGATACCCAATAACGCTTCTTTGTGTATCTTGGTCTCCTCTCAGATGTACATCAAGAAATTTCTGTAGTTTCAAATCAGCTTTTTCAAATTTTAATGTGTGATTAATTAATTGTTTTAGGTTGTGTAGCATCCACTTTACAACCTCCCGGTATTCATTTTTTTTGAATTTGACATATATCGATTCACAACTCTCATGGCATGTACAATGTCTAGTCTTCTGTAAACTGTTTTACCTGCTAATGTGTAAGGGATTTTAGTGATAAAATCTTTCTCTTCATTCGACTTGAGCGATTGTTTTCTTGAGGGCTTGAAGTGACTTGTAGTTGGGGTGTTCAACTTTTATTCCTTTTATCATATTGAACCTATATAACATCTTTTTAATTTTTTGAGAATGTGATAGATTCAAAATACTCAATTTTATGTGGTTCTGCCCTCATTTCAAGATTTTTTTTTTGTCTTCCACTAGGGTTTTCATGCCCAATTCCTGTAAAATTTTTCTTTTAAGATTGCCAGTTTTTTCTATGTTGACCATGTAATCAATATATCGTTAACGTACAAAAGCAAGATGATACAATCTTTTTCAATTCCTTTTAAATAGCAATAGTAATTAGCATTGCATCTATGAAAGTCAATTTTGTGCATGAATGACATCATTCTAGTATTACTAGATGGTGTATAAGTGACATAGTGTTAGGAGGGTGCTTTTAATAATTAATTAATGTTAGAGGACATCTTTTCTTCTATTTTAAATTCTTAGGGATAATTTAGTAATTAAAAGTTCTATTAGTTTTTTGGGATAGTTTGCCTATAAATAGGCCTTTCTTTAGAGAGAATAGGGGTTCTTTCGGAGAATTTTATTTCAGGTTTTCCCGAGTTGAAGGGAGGATTCCCTGTTTTGGGGTGGATTACCCAAGCTAGGAGAGGTACGACGGGTAGGGGATCATAGCAGAATCTGGGATTTTGCCAAAATTGATCACCACTGCTTCTTTATCTTCTCCAAAAATCTACCTTGGCCCTACCATTGCAATTTCAGGGGGTTGTCTACCTCTTGCAGCAAGAAATCCAAAATAGCAGCAGGACAGATTATTTCAAGTTTGGAAATCGTAGTGGAGACAAGAGTTTGCCAAAATTGATTTTTAACTCTTAAAATTAACATCTTAGTAGCTGTTCATTGATTTTTTCTAGATTTAACAGACGGGAGGTGGGACTTTGATCAGGCTTGAGGAATGATACAACTAGGACATATAAGTGGGATTGGAGGGAGAGTACGAGAAACCTCACTGTGATGCTATGCGGAAATAGATTTTTTCTTATCTTTTTTTTTATTGAAAAAATGCTTAAGCAAATGGAGCAAAAAGCTAAAAGAAAATTTAGAGAGAAACATCCTTAAGCAAGAATATATATACTGCAACATGAATTTATGTGTATAAAGTTGTCTCTTCCGCATACATTATTTTTCAATATTTTAATTTTCCCGCAATAACTTTAAGGGATTGCTTTTAAAACAGTTAATCATAGAATATTTTGCTTTCGAGTTGTTTTTGGGAATACTATCGCTAACATCGGACCAGTTTGAAGTGGCTATTTTTTGTACTATTTCACTTTAGACTTAGCGCTTATTTGAGGTCTATTTTATTTTATCTTATTATTTTGTTTTTTAAAATATATTTGTTTAATGTATTTTTTTATATATTTTTATTTTTTTGTCTCAACTTGTTTTTGAAACATTCAAAATAACTATTAGTATTTTGTCTGTTTTTAAAAATAATCATACTTCAATCAAATCGTCAAATATATATTTTTTCAAATCAAAATATAAACAAAAGAAAATTAACATAAAAAATAGAAAATAAAAGATAAAAGTGATCTCAAACGACCCTTATTGTGGCTATCAGCTTTATCTATTTCCACCGAACATGCCATTTTCCTTTCTTTCTCCCTATTTTGCTGATTCTTTCCGTCTCCCTTCTAGATGAAGAGGATTATCAGATGCTTCGGAAAGCTGCAAAGCAACACTGGGATACAATGAAACTATACTATGAAGCTGTAAGGAGCATCTTGCATAAAGTCTAACTTTCTAGATGTTATTTAGTGCCTATTTTTCTGAAACATTTACTTTCTTAAGCCGTTCAATAAGTCAAATGTAATGCCCCTTCAACATTTTGAATTTGAAATGTTAAAATTGTCTTGACAGGCAGTAGATAGTTTTACCAAGGGTAACAAGGCACAAGCAAGCTACTGTTTGGAGCAAGTAAGTTATGTTCTTATAGGTGAAGCAAAGCTTATCTATAGTGAGCCAGGCGACTGACTATTAACATGGATGTTGTTTTAGTCCCAATCTATAGCAGTGTCAAATCAGTCTCCATATTCTTTGAATTGCAGCATTAGGAGTCACCTATGGGGACTATATATTTTCATTCTCAGTTTGAAGAGTTTGGGACTAATTTGGAGACTCAGGCTACAATGGCCCTTAGGGGACTACTTTGGCACTTTACTCATAATTAAAACGATATAACATGCTAAATAGTGTAGTGATTTTTTTTTTGTATGTAAAGGGAAAACACTACTACCAGTTGGCTCGGGAAGCAGACGAGAAATCTTCTAGGTTGATCCTAGAAAAAGCGTGAGTGTATCATTTTTTCCATCAATTTTTTTCTCCGTTGTATCTTTCGAGGTTCATTTTTGTAGAATTGTGCAGAAATATGATTGAATGTTTTGAAATTATTTGCAGAGAACAAGAAGAAAAAGGCAATGAGCTACCTCTTGATTTACGTGCTCATTCTGTTAACGAGTCGATCCGATTGTTGAAATTACATCTACTTTCTTTGGCAAGCATTCCTTGTAAGCGCTCTATTTGTTATGCTAATTTTAACTCCTTCCAGATCGGTCGCCGATGATGTAATAACTGCTCTTTGGTCGTCTTTTTTCAGCTTTTAGTCATTTGAAAGTAACTGTCAATACAGAGAGTGATAATACCTCTCGAGGAAAGCGAAGAAGGGAGAAGGTATGATCTTACGCAAGTTAATTTCGCAAATTTATTGGTAACTGACTAACATTTTGCTCGAGTACTATTCAATTTTGGTGATTTTTAAGTTTATGGGGGAAAAAAATTTGTAAATTTCAGTTTTCGCATCTATCAGTAATGCAATATTAGGACACAATTTTGTTGTGCTGCTCTGCTTGAGGTGGCCTTTGTCAAATGCTTATTATATTTTGGTGATTTTTAAATTTATGGGGAAAAAAAATTGTAAATTTCAGTTTTCGCGTCTATCAGTAATGCAATATTAGGACACAATTTTGCTGTGCTGCTCTGCTTGAGGTGGCCTTTGTCAAATGCATGGCTGGCCTAGAAAAATTAGTGACCAAAATTAATGAGAAGTAATAAAATTTGCAATACATCAAGTTCTATATTAATGCTATTTTCTTTTTTTCATTTACTATTTGTTGGTATTATATTCTTAAATGTTGAATAGAGTGTAATGAGCTGTATTTTTAGCTCATACAAATGGTGTCATTTCCTTAAAAATCCATGGTTCTTTTATCTGATCTAATCCCTTATTTTTTTGGCTATCAAGTTCAGTTTAACCACCCAATTCCTATGTATTTACATAACTAACACCTGAACTTCACTTTTTACATTCCTACCGCCCAAATCTTTCGTATCACATCAAAAATACTACTATTAAAACTGAAGTGTTCATGTGCTAGATATGTAAATACATTGGAATTGAATGGTATGTATGTAAATCTTCATAAATAAATAAAAAATCTTGCTTGAAAACTGCTGAAGATTTCATTTTGGCTGATGAATAGGTGCTACAGCTTCTGGAGAAGGAATCCATCCGTTGGTCTGAAGCGGAGGGCAGTCCTGGAATAATCTTGATACCACTAAATGGAATGGATCACAAACAATTGAGCTTTGAAACTGCTTATTCTTAATTCTTTGGGGGTATATGTGCAATATTTCTCTTTTTTAGGGATGATCTTGATAAATGTCCTCCGATTAAGTTGTGAATTTCTTAGGCAATTATTTTTGGGAAAATTTCTTTCCTATTTTCTGTGCAACCATGCAGTTCAATGAGAACAGTTTCTTCACAGAGTGCCTACAAATTTTCTTAGCAAGGATTCAATTTTTAATATTGGGATAGTTACTTCCAGATAAGGCTGTCAAAATGGCTCGTTGTTCGCGAACAGCTCATGTTCGGCTTGTTCGCAATGTTAACTGGCCGAACACGAACAAATATTTGTACGTTTGTACGTTCGTGTTTGGCTCGTTTTGATGAGTAATATTTTTAAAAATTTTAATTGACTACAAAGCTACAAAGATTTATAATCAATTAAAAGTATTAATTAAGAAAATAGAATAAAAATTATTAAATTAGATTCAAATGATGTTTTAAATCTTGCCCTAATCCTTAACATCTTATGGCTATTAGGGTTGTCAAAACGTTTCTTTGTTCGTGAACGACTCGTGTTCGGCTCGTTAAACAAACGAGCCGAAAATAAACACATTTTTTGAGCTCGAAATATAAACGAGACGAACACGGGCTCACTCGTGTTCGTCTCGTTTACACCCCTACTTCCGGATCATCCGAAGCATTGATATTTATAAATCAAGCAATCAGTCGTTTTTTTTTTTTTTTTTTTAACATCGAATCGATGCT
>NW_018164532.1:236159-237413 GCF_001263595.1 Phalaenopsis equestris
AATTAGTCATTTTTTTTTTTTTTTTTTGAACATCGAATCGATGCATTTATGCATGTGCCACGATCAAATCATTGAAAATTTATTAAAAATGAAGAAAATATTTTTGGGGGTTTTATCATGAATATCAAAATGAATGGAGGGTGTTTGATTTGTAAATAGAGCACCCTTTTGTATGTATTTGTCTCCTTTTACATTTATACTATCTAAATTTTTCATATTACAAGAACAAGACCGGCCTTAACCTTCTAAAAGTGAGATAGACTTGCAGACGTAAGGTGGCGTGTATATAAAAACTGAACTTTAGGTGTTAGATTTGTAAAGAAATAGAAATTCAGTGGTATGAATGTAAATATTTCTTCTTCTTTTCATTGGAAATACTAATTTATCAAGTCTAGCGCAAGCTGTTGATTAACATAAATTCTTTGAAAGTTATATAAAAATTATGGAATATGCTCTACTCATATATTTTTATAAAATTCATATAAATATAAAAATATGGATATAAATGTAATTGATATAATCTACATTATATCTATATATGTCATATCGGAATATTTTGTATTAAATAAAATTCAAGCTTATTATTTATTTTAAGGTCATTATAAAAAGAAATTGTAAAGATTATATGCCATTAAATCTTCCAATAGGGGGCCATTTGGTGTTTTTTCTAACCAAGCTCTGCCTGCATTGAAAAATATTTTATTAGGGAGTAATTATTTATAGTTCTAAATGTAATCAATATACATATATACGTATTTATATATATTGTTCGTGAGGTTGTACAATCTGGAGGTAAACTTGCGCAAGAGGAACGAGGAGGAGAATAGCGGAATTCCTATCCTCAGAGGGAGGGAATCACTAAGAGTTCAAAACTCCTTTCTTCTCTTTTTTTCTTCTTGAGACTCTCTAAAAAGAACATATCAATTAGGCGGCTTATAAATGACCATGGACGTATTTTCCGTCACTTAATATGATCTTCACTTCGGCGATTAGATGATCTTGAAATGCTTTTACAAAAGTATCGAAAGACACTTCGATAGATTGGGCTGACTGACGTGTGCTATGTGACACATGGTAATTGAGCCAGCGAGGTTGGCGGATCACCTCCGCAACTTAGCTTGGCATTCGATGATGCGTTATGAGAAATTAAAGTCGGGCTCTTCAAGGCCCATGAGGTCTGCTAGCGCGTACTTAGACCTATATGTATATACATGCCATCGAGGGAGTCTAATAATTAGAATCCCAAAGGCTATG
>NW_018164532.1:237513-247033 GCF_001263595.1 Phalaenopsis equestris
GAGGGAGTCTAATAATTAGAATCCCAAAGGCTATGATAGATAACATGGAAATAAAGTTTATGTTTATAGCAAAGAATTAATATCAAATTATTGGATGTTTATGAAAACATGTGAAAGAACAAGTGAATGAATGATACATATTTCAATGATTTTTAAAAAAAATAAATAAATTACAGAGTGTGCAAAATAGTAGTCTTAAACTTAATACAAATGACATCAAATAAGATGAAGTCATTTGGAGTCTTGGAAACTAATGATTGTCGGCTCTGAAACCTCCATTAATGCGCATCAAACATCAATCAAAATCAGAAGATCTTATTGTTCTTTGAATCAACATACTCTGTTTTTTAACTTAACAAAAAACAATGGAAACGATAAAATTAAAGAAGATGTAAATAAAATCTTTGTTGTATCCTCTAAAAGTATATATTCAAGCCATCAAACAATGATTTTTCTGAAGAATAATAAGTATATATATATATATATCAAATAAACTATTTCATTAATCCACAGAGAGAATTAATCTGAGCTGCTGCTCATATGTTGCCTCCTCCACCTGGTGCAGAAGGAGGAACAATCTTCATAGCAGATCGATTTACTTCTTTTAAATCTCTGCTGCTGCAATCATGGTGACAGATTACAGCATGATTGATTATCTCTGAGTTTGGCCATTGACGGGCATTGCAGCTGCAGGTAAAGCTCCCCAGAAGAAGGAAGAAGAAGAGAGCAGAGACTGAGAAGAACTTTGGTCGGAGAAGAAGAAGAAGCTGCATTATAATGGAGATTAGAGGAAGGAGATAGCGTTGAGCTTAGAATCTTCTCTTCTATGGAGATGGAGCTTTATATATTAGCTTAATGAGATCTTTCTTAATCTCTTTCTTAATTGTATTTTGAAGAAAAAAGAAGAGAGAAATTAAATAAATGAGAGATTGGTTTGCCGGCCATGAGACACATTTTGAGTCAGAAAAATCTTGACTCAAATTTGATTTACAGTAAACTATTATGATTGTGCGGACTCAGTCGGGTCAATCGTCTACAGTCGGCCATCTCCAGTCAACTCTAATCTTCACTCGTCCCTCTCTACCAATCCCAAGAAAAAAATGTGATCGAATAAAGTGCACAGATGATATATAACAAATATGTTATTTCTCACATTCTTCTCTGAATGTAATTATTACTAATGTATATGGTCTACATAAGTAATAGTCACATTTAGAGAACAATATGTCATAGATAATGTAATTTATATCTACATTCATGCATTTTGTCTGGTCACATTTCTCCTGGGCCGACTGGAGAGTGTTAACTCGAGAGAGCCAACCAGAGTGGACTATCTGTAGAGGGTCGACTGGAGCAGGTTGATTGATGGGAGGCCGACTAGAGAGAGTCGAATGGAGGAGGACGACTGACGGGAGAACCGAGCGTACCGATTAACTGAGTTCATCAGATTCTCTGGACAATCTCAACATCTTAAATTGCCAGAGAACGATTGATGTCATATATAGCGCGTAAATATTCCAAAAATTTCACATTCATAAAAAGGTGAAAGCAATATCCCTTAAAAAGCTTTTTTTTGCATTATTTGCCGTCTCTTTTGTCCATCAATTGATTATATTATATATTTGATGAGAAATAAATCATACATTAATAAGCATTTAGGAGGGTACAAATGTCTAGTTAAAGCCAATAAATAAATACATAAATAAGTTGAATGCCATGTGGCTTTTCCTAAAATTAAGTCCATTTAAATAAATAATTAAATACACACAAATCTCCTAGTATTATTATTAGTATTATTTTTCACTCTTGTCTTTGTTTGTAACTCTAAGTCAAGAGGAATCATTGAACATAAGTATTAAACTATGTAAGAAATAAAACATTGGAGTTATAATTATTTATTTTTTTTATTTTTTATTTTTTCAAACTAATAAGTTTGACAAATTTTATAAAATATAACAAATTATTTATGTTATGATCATCTAAACTTTACTTTTTTACATTTATACCGCCCAAAAATCTTTTATATCATGCATTGAAAAGGGGTCATATATCTAAAAATTGAAATTTAGAAGTTATATATGTAAATATATAGGAATAGAGTGATATGTATGTAAATCTATTATAAATTAGCACGGTCAACCATTATAAATGAGATAGTGGTCTGATGATCGAGCATTTTCTCCCGCACCAAAAAAATCTCATACTCGAAGCTCTCTGATCGTATCATCCAAATTAATTTAGATAATTTTCATTTTGATTATTACTATGGCGGCAAGGCGTGGTGGTGGTGGGGGATAGCAGGGATTAGGGGGTGTGAACGAGTTGAGTCAAGCTTGTGCCACCCACGTCTTGAGCTTGATTAATTAATCAAATTTGAGCTGAAACTTGAGCTTAAGTTTACGAGTTTGAGTAGACTCGCGAGTTGACTTGTTTATCATGAAAGAGGTAAAACACTATTAATTTAAACTAGTGTTATAATAAAATGATAAATGGAATGTGCAATACTAAGATAAATAAATCATATTTTTAAATATTTTTTTTTTTATAATTTAAAGATTAAATATTGAAATTTAGTAAATTTTGAGTCTATTTTATATTAATATTTTCATCCACGAGCCGACTCAGGAGCTAACAAGTCGAGTCGGTGCTGACCTGAGCTCAACTCACTTGTGCCCTAGTGGGGATTGGCAATGGTGAAAGGTTGCACAAATGAGTGGAACTAGTTCTCAAAATACAATTATGAAAATTAATAAAAAAAAAACTATAGAGCCATGTTTATGTATATTTATTTGGAAATTTTTTTTTATGAATTTACATATCTAACACCTAAAATTTAATATTTACATTTATGACACTTGTGTCATAAAATTATGCAAGAAAAATATATATTTAAGAAAAAATATTATGTGTACTCTTAGTTCATATGCACATACATACATTTGCACAAACATGGATGTCATCATTAAAAAATAGTTGTGATGACTTCGCTACTCCTTAGTCGTCAGCATTGACGGGCCACAACCACTCTGCTGTTTCCACCACCGAAACACCATTGTCATCGCCATCGGACCACCGCTAGATCACCGTTATGTCTCTACTACCACTTGGTTGTCATCAATAGTTGTGATGACTTCGCTACTCCCTATCGAACTATTGTTGCAACTAGTACATCGCAAAACCACCATCGCTGGCAAACCTTAGTTCGTTATCTACACATTCAACATCATCATTAAACTACTATCTCCCGACCCACGACCGTCGGACAGCTGCGTTGTCGCATAATATACTTTCGCAACGCAATCACCTCTATTTTGGAGCAAAGTGAAAATCCTAACTTACATTTACACCCTTTTCAATTAGGTTAGGACCATGAGTATTTTTTTTTTTAGGCTAATTTTAATATAAGAGTTATGGTGTTTTCTCTTTTAACACTTAATATGCATTATATAATTTTTAATTAATTTCTCGTATATCATTTTCATTTCTAATCGAAACCTCTATAGCAAACTTTAGAGTTTCTCCACACAAATGCGATATTTAGCTACCATAAAATATAGTGTAGTTTTTTAAATTCGTTATATACCAGAATTTGGAGTCTCTTGGAGTGAAAAGATGTGTCTCTTGGAGTGAAGAGGCGTGTCTCTTGGAGATAAGTGGGTTGAGGGAGCGAGGGAGTGTTAGTAATTTTATTTGTGCGTTTTATCTATATATATGATGTGTAACTCTATGGGCATGTACTGGACTCCTCTGAAATAGTCAAATTCGTCGTTCTGCTCCCGAGGACGTAGGCATCTTTGCCAAACGTCGAACCCGTCGTTCTGCTCCCGATGACGTAGGCATCTTTGCCAAACGTCGAACCCTCTCTCGCGTGCCTTTGGCGCACTCGAAGGCTTTGCAGAACCACCTGAAATGTCGTGATGCTCCTCTGTGAACTATCGTCTTCGACCGGCTGAAGCACTGAAGCCTTGTCGCGATCCTCCTTTCCGAAGCCTGTTGCCTGGTCGCGAACCCCTGTGAATCCTCCTCCTGTCGCGAACCTTGCTGAAAGCCGCGACCCTTCCGAGGGTTCCTCCTGAATATTCGGCCGAACTACTGCGAACATCTTGCCCGAAGCTATTTCCCGTTCGCGTGAATGACTCAGCCGAACTCCACCTGTCGCAACTCCTCCTGCGACAAATTTGAGAACTCCGCTGTCCGAACTCCTCTGTTCGCAAAACGGCGCTCCTGTTCGCGGTAACTGCATGCGAACTCCACCTCACCTAACGAATTTTTAATGAAGAAGTTGCAGCACTTAGGATTGTGCATTATTTGGTCCAAATTAAAAAGTAAATCTCATTCGGTTAGTTTTCTAAAATACATTTGTTTTCATATTCGATTTTTTGTTTTTGGTTTGGTTTTAGTTTTTCATTCAACCATAAACAAACCCAAATTTCAAAGTCGTGCAGAGTATTCATGAAATTAAATTAATATCATACATGTAAGATATATAGTTCTTAAAGTTTGTTCATAACAAGCTCCAACTAATAATTGAGTTTCAATTTGTTCATAATTGTATGGTTTTGTCTGTTGAATTAGGATTCGTTCGTGAATCACATCAAAGAGATAGAACATTAGGAATCAGAAGAGAGAAATAGAGAGAAAGAGGGGAGAGAGTGAGAAAAGGGCGCGCAGGAATTTGGTTGGCCCTCGTACGAGGTATTTTCGGGTTCCTTGGCCCCTTTTATTTCTGAGAATGAGAGGGTTACAGAGATAAGGGAAGAGAGTTCTTCATACATGAGAGAGGTCTAATACATGACATGCTATTCTTATTTATAGATGATATGATGACAAAATGTGAAATTACAACGTTAACCCAGCTTAAAGGAAGTATTACAGAACATTTTGGTGTTTTGTTCATTAGAGCCTATTATTCGGTGGAGTTGGCTTCGGTTAGCTGGTCGGCCGGTCGGCTGGTCGTCCACTGGAGGCTGGAGGTCAGTTGGTCTCCACTGAAGAGTGGTAGCTGGCGATCTATCGGTCATCTGTTGGAGAGTGGTGCTCGGTGGGCTTGAAGGTGCTGATATCTTTTGTCATTTAAACTGAATTAAATTTTGACTCGACTGGTTTGATTTTCTTCTATAAAATATTTTTACTCATTGCAAATAATTTTTGTGGGGGCAAAAAATATATTATTGTAGCTCTTGATAGACCGAAATATAATTGGAGAGTAGAATTATACGATTTAAAAAAAATCACTTTATCTAAGAAAATATGATTTTTTTTTTTGTTTTTTTATTCATGAGAATGTTTTCTCTAAATATAACTAATATCTAAGTAGCTGCATCTGATTGGATAAGTGAACATCTTAATCTTCATTTTTGACCATTAGATCTTCTCAAGATCAGTACTCACATTTTTTGATGTACTGCAATTATTATTTTTTAAGAACAAGCAAACTCATTTTAGGTTTTTTTGTTTTTAATATTAAGAAAAATGAGTAGACCTGACTAAATATATATATTTAAAATTATAATTTAATTTTTAATTTTTAACTCAATCAAAATCTGCCTTGCTGGCAGATAAAGTCAAATTTAATTAAACAGTTTTTAAATTCTTTAATTATCTTTCAGAAAATGCAACCCATAAATAACCAAATACTTCATTTCCAACATATTTCTCAATATATAATATATATATATATATGCTATTTTTATTTATAGAGAATTTAATACGATATTAATATTACATTTTTACCGTTATTGGGAGAGGGTATGTACCCTAGTAATTATGATAGTTTACAAGCAATGACTTCTTGCTCAGTCCAGCATCACCGGATAAGCTTTAGTTGACCTGACTTGACAATTATAGCTAGAGTTGTTGAGCTCGGTCAGGAGGGTTCAGTTGGGTAATCCGGTCTGGTTGGCAATCTTCTCTCTGTTTAGGACTCTTTGTATCTCAGTTGGATGGTCGGAGATACTTTATCGAACTGGTTCCTCCATTGTGCGGGCTATATTGCGGGATGGGCTACTGCATCGAGTTGCCTTTCCTACAGTTGACGGCCCGAAATAATCTCTTGTCTCGTTTTAGGTCAAATGATTTGCACCCAGATCATTGAGTTGTTTTCTTGTTTGTTTTTTGGCTCGGTCAGTTTTGGCCGAGTTGAGTTCGCTCATCCAGACTTTGCAGGCGATGTTGTTTTCCTCTCTTCACAACTATTAGATCGCTGTAAGATCAGCATAGACATCGATAACACTATATTTTCTCCATCTGATTATTTGGAAAAAAATAAAAAGTAAGTAAGAAAAGATAAAATGTAAATTTCAAATGTAGTTAAATTTAAATAAATGTCCACTATGCCTTTTATTATATTTGTACATATACTAGTATGTGAAAGTGTCGCCTATCTTATAAATTTTGACCATTACAAATTGGAAAATTTACGTTCTTACCCCTCAATTTATATGTATTTACATTTACTTGTACAATACATAAACTATGATTTTCACGTATAGGTCGCCTTTTTTATATATGGAAAGATGTATTTCGTATATTCTTAAAGTTAAAATAGTGATATTTTTGCTGTAATGTTAAAGATTTGGACGGTAGAAATATAAATATAGATATTAAATATGTAAATGAATAGAAAATGGATGGTAAATATGTAAAAGCCCGAGGAAAAAATTTATTTATGCAAATACCACTCGCTTCAAATTTATTTACATATCCGACACTCAAATTTTAATTTTTACACATTGCACCTTATCATGTATGAAAAACACGTGTATTTCACCTTTTTTGAAATTAAAATAATGATATTATTCATGTGATATGAAGTAATTGGATGGTATAAATGTAAAAAAGTAATGCTTATAGATGTTAGATATATAGATTCATAAGAATGGGGTGGTAAATATGTAAAATGGCACATGGAAAAGGAATCGGTCCACTTTGCTATGTCGATTTGCCGCAAACAGTTCCTAACAAGACAAAAAAGAGGATCAAAGAAATTACAACTGAAAATTAAATATTTTTAAACCTAATACATTTTTATATTATATTTTTTGAGGCTTAATCTTATTTGGTATTTTAATTATTGAAAGATTAACACACACACCCCTCAATTTCCATGTATTTACATATCTATCTAAACTTTAATTGTACATTTATGTCACCTTACATGTGCATAAAAATGTGAATTTTATTGTTTAATAGCTAAAATAATGATGTTTTCGATGTGATGTAAGGTTGGATCCCGGATTGTCTTTTGTGAACACGTCTTGAGAGTTAGAGTCGGGTGAAGAAGAGAATAAAGTGAGTCGAGAGTTAGTCTGGAAAGAACTGGGAGAGAGTTCACTTATTCATATTTTTTTCCATCTTATTTATAGGGGTGTATTTGTACAATTATAGAAAGAATGAAAAAGTGATGGAGACCATATAGAAATGACTGAACAGTTGTGGAAACCGTTCTTAATGTGATTAATGCTCTAATAAATTGTGTTAATTTCATTCCATATTTGTATTACAATTTGAATTTTGATATGACAGTAATTGGTTGATCGATTCGCTAGAATGTGGCCGATTGAGGCGATCGACTGGGTGGCGACATTGTCTTTGTTTGGTCGACCAATGTGCTCGGTAGAATGACGATCTTGTCCGCCGTGGCAAAAAATTGTTCAGTTGTCAAATAGTGATTAGGGTGTTTCTGTCTGAGCTTCAATCAGCCGGTTGGTCGACTGATGAGTCGATTTGTTTTGTCGGGTGAACCATGACTCACTTGTCGCTTTAACTCAACTCTTACATCTCATTTACCTTGTCAATTCGTCGTTTCAGCTAAATACACATATTCACAAGGTCTTAGGCGGATCTTTTCGCTGGCCGTGTGAGGATCCGATGAGATTTGCTGCTATGATGAATTACGCCTCTTGACGGATTTTTTCGCTAACGGGCGAGAGACCATCTCCAGAGCTTTGAGCCCAGCTCGCAAGTCGAGTCGGTGCTGGCTTGAGCCCAGCTCAAGAGCCAGCTTGGCTCACTTACGCCCCTAGTGGGGATTGGCAATGGCGAAAGGTTGCATAATTGAGTGGAAAAGTTCTCAAAGTGCAATTCTGAAATTTACCAAAATAAACTATAGAGCCATATTTCAATTTTACTAAATGTATTTCTTTTTTTTTTGGAAAAAATTAAAAGTGTTGTGCATGTAAATGTGATAGTTATGTATTAGACAAAAAAAGACATTTTGAAGTCAAACAGAGTATTCATGAATTTAAGTTAATATTATACATGTAAGATATGTAATTCGTGAAGTTTGTTCATAACAAGCTCCAACTAATAACTAAATTTAAATTTGTTCACATTGTATGGTTGTACTTGTTGAATTAGGATTTGTTCATGAATCACACCAAAGGGATAGAACGATTGGAATCAGAAGGGAGAAACAAAGAGAGGGAGAGAGAGAGAATGCAAGGAGAGAGTGAGAAAGGGTGCACACGGATTTAGCCTGCATACGAGGTATTCACTTGTTCTTTGGCCCATTTTATTTCTAAGAATGAGAGGGTTTCAGAAAGAATGGGAGAGAGTTCTCTATACACGAGAGAGGCCAAGAGAGAAGGATCTAAAGACCACTAATACATCAAATGATCCTCCTATTTATAGACGATAGAATGCAAAATGTGAAATTACAACGTTAACCCTGATTAAAAGGAGTATTACATAACATTCTTGTCTTTTGTTCGTTGGAGCCTATTATTCTATGGAGTTGGCTTTGGTCAGTTGGTCGGTCGGCTGGTCGTCCACTAGAGGTTGGTGGTCGGCCGATCAGCAGGTCCTCCACTGAAGAGTGTTAGTCTGCGATCAGTCAATTATAACTGAATTAAATTTTGATTAGATTGGTTTGATTTTCTTTTGTAAAATATTTTTACTATTTGCTAATAATTTTTGTGGAGACAAAAAAATATATTATTGTAGTTCTTTATACAATTGCATCTGATTGGATAAGTAGGCATCTGTCTTATTTCTGGACCATTTGATCTCCTCAAAATAAGTACTCACACAATTTTTTATGCACAACGGTAATTATTTTTTAAAAACATGCAAACATATATATTTTTTTAAGATAAATAACTCATTTCTTATATATTTCTCAAAATAGCTTTAAAAAAACCCATTTTTATTGCTTTCATAATATATATTTTAAAGAAATGAGCATCAAATAATTAATTATTCAGAGAACGAATAATTAATTAGTTAAAAAATAAAGTTTAATGATATTTATCAGAAAAAGAATATCAATTATCGTAAATTCGCTCTAAGGTGGGCAAAATGGTAATTTCCGGCCTTTCTATCCGTATAAAATCGGGCAGCGCAGGCACGAACTTCCGATAGGAGCACAATGGCGCTCCGCAGAGCTCGAGCCCTTAACTTCCTCGATTTGGCTAAGCTCTATCCTTCTTCATCCCATCTCCTCCGCTCCGCCGCCTTGCCGGATCAATCCCCCTCCCTCCCCTGCAGGATTCTCCCCCGCCGGCCGATTCTCCGGCACGCA
>NW_018164532.1:247622-248708 GCF_001263595.1 Phalaenopsis equestris
GCAGGGCCGCCGCGGGCGTGCGGCGGGAGCTCTGGTGCGGGCTAGGATTTCTATTGCTTCAGACGCTGGGATTCTTCCGGCTTACATTCTGGGAGCTCTCCTGGGATGTAATGGAGCCGGTTTGCTTCTACGTAACTTCGAGCTATTTCATGGCGGGCTATAGCTTCTTCCTGAAGACATCCAAAGAGCCGTCTTTTGAAGGATTTTTCGAAATTCGATTTGCCGCGAAACAGGGGAGATTGTTGCGGGATTCAAATTTTGATTTGAGAAGGTTTGATGAGCTTAAACGGCAAGTCAGCTTCTTTCCACATCAGCGGGTGCTGTAGAGAAGGGATAGAGAAGAATCTACGGAGGGAGAATTCCAAAAAAGAAAATTTTGACGATTTTATGTAAGACCGTTCAACCTGCATGGCAGAGCATGAATAATTATAAATTTAATTAACCATTTTGTTGCATCAGAGGTATTTCTGCAATTTAAGATTTTGAATGGGATTGCAATTGAATAAAGTTATATGTTTTTTGCTGAATGAAGCATAAAATTATGTAATCCTCTTTATTAAATGATATTTCTATTTATAGATGATTTAGTACAGTATTAATATTATATTTTTACTCGTATTACGAGAGGTTATGTAATTGGATATTTTTTGTATCGCATCACTGGTTAAATTTTAGTTGACTTGGCTTGACTACGTCGGGTAGACTCGTTGAGCTTGTTCGGTACGGTTTAGTCGACTGATCGGAGTTGTTAAGAACTTTTTGGATCTTAGTTTAATGGTCGAAGGTACTTTATGGAACTGGCTCCTCTATTATGTGGGATCTATTGCGGGATGAGCTATTGCATTGTGCCGGCTTTCCTAGAGTTGACAGCCTGGACTGTCTCTTGCCTCGGTGGAATGTTTTATACTCAAATCATTGAGATGCTTTCCTGTTTGTTCTTTGACTCAGTTGGTTTTGATCGAGTTAACTTGACTATTTTCATTTGGTGGGACTCGCGTTTTCTTTGTTGGGGATCTCTTTCCGTCTTATTAGATCATTGTAAGATCAACGTAGACATAGATAATGTTCTATTCATATATATATATA
>NW_018164532.1:248781-281501 GCF_001263595.1 Phalaenopsis equestris
TATATATATAAAAGAAGAGAAAGCAACGATAAAGTTCTATACAAGATAAAAGATAAATTTTAGAAGTAGTTATTTGTAAATAAATGACCACTATGTCTATTCGCCGCAACCCTAATGCAGTTACATTATTATATTATATTTTTATTATATTTGTTCATATGAAAGTATGGCCTACCTTATAAATTTGACCATTAGATATTGGAATATTTACATTCTTACCACTCAATTTATATGCATTTACATTTACATGTATAATACTAAACTATAATTCGCACATATATGCCACTTTTTTTATATATGGAGAAGATGCATTTTATCTATTTTTAAAATTAAATAGTTATTTATACATATAAAGTTTAGATATTAGATATGTAAATGAATAGAAAATGGATGGTAAATATGTAAATGCCTGAAGAAAAAAAATTAGAAAAGTCAACTTTTATAAATACTTAGGGTAGCTTATTGAATAATTTGTTGATAAGCTGATTAAAAATAATGTGATGATAAGTTAGGTGCGGTGGTTTTTACAATTTTTTATTTTTTTTGGAAAAGTCAGACCGCGGTCATAAAACTTCCACCGCACCTAGATTGGTGCGGCATGAAAAGTGAAAACGTTATTTTCAGTATTTTGAAGACGCATAAGCTATCAAAATGCAGTTTACCCAAACAAGTCATGTGCATTTTCTCAAATGGGTATGAGTTACAAAAATACCATTCACTTCAAATATATTTACATATCCAACACTCAAAACTTTAATTTTCACACATATCACCTTATCATGCATGAAAAAATAGTGTATTTCACCTTTTCTAAATTTATTAATGTGATATAAAGTAATTGGATGGTATAAATGTAAAAAGATATGCTTATAGGTGTTAGAAATGTAAATTCATAAGATTGGAGTGGTAAATATGTAAAATGACACATAAAAAAAGGCCAAAAAAGGTTACGGTCCACTTTGCTATGTCGATTTGCCGCAAGCAGCTCCTAACAAGACAAACAGAGGATCAAAGAAATTACAAATGAAAATTAAATATATTTAAACCTAATAAATTATTATATTATATTTTTTTTATTAGGTATAACCTTATCACCCATTAAAAGGGGAAGATTTACATCCATACCACAACTTCTATGTACCCCACCTTATTTAAATATGGAAAAGACTCCTTAAAAATTATAATATTGATATTCTTATATGATATAAAAAAATTGTGCGATAGAAATATATAAGAGTTGGGTGATGTGTGTAAATAGAAAAATTAAACTATATGCATAGATGTATGTGGTGTCTGATCTACACCGTCGATTACCGATCTCTACCGTCTGATCATTTTTTTTTTAAACAAAAGTGAGCCCACCGAAATACATCTTTACGGTGATCTACGGTGTAGATCAAACACCGTATGCATCTCTACATGTGGTGTTCGTATGGAATAATTTTTCGTGTACATGACCCTGTAATTCATATTTCAATTTAAATTTTAAAACTGAATTCCGATAATTATACTCACCGCTCAATTCCCATGTATTTACATATTTGACATCTAAGTTTTAATTGTACGTATATGTCGTCTTACATGTGCATAAAAACGTGTATTTTATTTTTTAATAGCTAAAAATGTTGGATCTCGGAACATTGCTCAAGAGTTGGAGTCGAGTGAAGAAAAGAATAAAGTGATTCAAGAGTTACTGTGGAGAGAACCGGAAGAGAGTCATCTTATTCATATTTTTGTCTCCTATTTATAAGAGCTTATTTTGTAAAATTACATAAAGACGAAATAGTAATAGAAACTACACAGAAATGAGGGAATAGTTGGAGAAACCGTTCTTAATATGATTAATGCTCTAATAAATTGTATGTATTTCATTTCATATTTATATTACAATTTGAATTTTGATATGACGGTAATTCGTCGATTGATTCGCTAGAATGCAACCAACTGAGGTGATCGACTGGGTTGCGACCATACCTTGTGTTGACCTAGGTGTTCGGTCGAATGACAATCTCGTTCGTTGCGTCAAAAAGCTGATCGGTCGTTCAATCGTGATCAGGGCTTTTTGTCTACGCTTCAGTAGGTCGGTTGGTCGACTGATGAGTCGATTTGTTTTATCGGGTGAACTGTGAATCACTTGTCACTTTGGCTCAAGTTTTACAATGCCTACGGCTTATTTACCTGGTATGCTCATTGCCCCAGCTGGATACCTCTATTTGTAAGGTCTTAGTTGAAGCTTTTTGCTGACTGTGTGAGGCATCCATTGAGGCTTGATGCTATGATGAATTACGCCTAGCTCTTAGCAGATTTTGTCGCTATTAGGCGATGGACAATCTCTAGAGCTTTGACTTGTCTCGGGTTTAGAGACATAATTTCACTTGTTTGGTGGTGACTTGTCGGTCAACTGTACACTCCTGGGAAACTTTTTTATATTCAGTCTTTCATTCTCTTTGATATTCATGTCAATAGCTCTAGTGTATACACATAAAATTTTTTGGTGATATGCCCCTTAACTATGTAGGTAAATGGATGGTATGTAGATAAATAATATCATTATCAATTGCTCCTTAACTATCAATTGCTCAAAATAATTAACGGAGAAATTACGAAGTCCGTGTCCGTATGTCCGAACACCGGCGACGATCCGACTACACGAAATACACGGCAAAGAGACTAGCTTGTAGACTCTTTGAACCTGATTTAGTTCTGCTGATTTGTATTTGATTTGTTTATATTAATTTAAAAACTAAAACTCAAATGAATAATTAATTTTTTTTATATAAAATTAAACATTTGATTTGTCCATGATTTTTCTTATAAAATTAATAAATAATTTAAAATTTTAAATAAATATTTGACTTTTAATATTCATTTAAGCTTCGAGATTTTTAAAAAATTATTCAATTTTTAAACGAATATGATCAAGCATTAATCGAGCAAATTCGAGTTGTTGAACAAGTGCAACTCACCTTTAAATATTGATGACAGCCTAAGACAATAGGAGATATTAACAAAGGCAATCTTTAATTAAATTTGGCTTTACTTTAAATTAATTAATAATTAAATTAATTAATTTGGCTTACTTTAAATAATCTCTCTGGTTATCGAACCACCTCAGCTCTTTAAGATAAACTCATTTTTTATAAATTATATTATCAATCCTGCTTCTTATAAAATATTTTTCTTTAATTTTCAGAGAAAAAAAAAACATATTTATTTATTCAAATACAAATTTTCAAAATGTTCATGTTCCTCCAAGATATTATTTTCCTTAAGAACTAGGGGTGTAAACGAGCCGAAGACGAGCGAGCCCACGCACAGCTCGTGTTTGGCTCGTTTATATTTCGAGCTCAAAAAGCGTGTTCGTGTTCGACTCGTTTGCTTAGCGAGGCGAGCACGAGCCGTTCACGAACAAAGAGTCATTTCGACAACCCTAATCACGTAGCAATAAAAATGTTAAGGATTGGGTCAAGATTTAAAACATCATTTGAATCTATTTTACTAATTTTTATTCTATTTTCATCTTTAGTACTTTTAATTGCTTATAAATCTTTGTAGTCGTGTAGCCAATTAAATTTTTAAAAAATACTACTCATCAAAGATATATATATATATAATTGATTAGTAGTATTTCAAGCCAAAACGAGTCGAACACGAACGAACAAATATTTATTCGTGTTTTTCATGCTCGACTCGTTAACTTAGCGAACGAGCCGAACAAGAGTTGTTCGCAAGCCGTTTTGAAAGCCCTATTAAGAACTTGTCTATTTCCTGTAATTCTTTTTAATTTATATAACTGACCCCCTAAAGTTTCATATTTACATGCATAACAGTAGACTATTTTTTGTATAGATTTATAACTCCAGAAAGTTATAAATATGAATATAGGGGATTAAGTGTGCTTGATATGTAAATACATAAGAATTGTGTGGTATGTCTGTAAATTTTCATGAGAGAATTAAGGGGCATTTACATACATGCCACAAATTTTCTCTATTTATATATATATCTAACAATTAAACTTTAATATTTACATACATGATGCTCGAATCCTTGTGTTGAGAAATTAGGGCGAAGAAAAACAAGAATCGACACAAATCCAGAAGAACAAACAGAGATTTACGAGGTTCGGCAAAGATGCCTAGGTCCTCGGGAGCAGAGCAGCGACTCTCTTTTCAATATTCAGAAAAGATTACATAATATAAGAAGTCAGAATCTCAACTAGGGTTATAAACATTATAAATATATAACCAAACAGTACAATATGTAATTACTTAAATTATTCGTGTACCAAACTGCGGGGTGTTGCTTCCGCACCCCCAAACCCACATAATATAAGTACTCTGATTTGACAGATCCTTCTGCCCCACTCCGCTCATTGGTTCCGCTTCGCTCCAGCAAATTATAAAGATTCATAACTAACACCTTGATATAACTAAAAGTCTTACCATTTACAGCTCATATCCTTGCAATATTTAAAATAAAAACTGTCACTGTCCGCTCAGCTTCGTCTTTTCGCCGCAGAAGAACTTGTGGCTAAGCTTTAATGAGATGCAAAATTTTAATTACATCATTATTAAAAATCTTTACATAAATAACAATTTTAATTACAAAAATATTTTTTTTATTTAGAATAAATTTAATTACATCATTATTAAAAATATTTATCATTCTATTACATAAAGAACTATTTTAATTGCAAAAATCTTTTTTTTTTTATTTAGAATAAATAGTCAGCATTGCAGGATATAGATGACAGATAATTAAAGCTTGTAAAGTGTCAATTACATATTTACCCTTATCAATTACGAGGGTAAATATGATATTTAATAAAATTTAAAAGAAACTTGCAAATAGAATAGGGAAAGCAACTATAGTTTGCAAGTCATATAAGGGTAACAAGGAAAATTTACATGAATACCACAATTCTCATGATTTGAGTGGTATGCATGTAAATATGAAAGTTTAGGGGTTAGAAATGTAAATACATGAGAATTGTAGGTACTGAGGTATGTAGCTAAGATATAGGATTGAAATTATTTTATTTTTAGAGTCTAAGAACATTAAGAGAGGATGACTTTGGATGATGAAGGTTTACTGATTATATGGTTCACAATTAAAAGATAAGGATGCCATGTGAGCTTAATTATCTCTTCTTTCAAATTGTTATTCTTAATTGTAATTAATTATTTAATTAGCCAAATATGATTATCTGGGGAAGGCTAAATGGTGGGGAGATTTGTATACATACCACTTAATGCCCGTGTATTTACATATCTAACAGTTGAACTTCAATTTTTACATACATACCGTCTTATCTATGCATGAAGATGAGTATTTTTGTGTTTTTAAAGGTTAGAATGGTGGTATTATGGATGTAATATGAAAGATTTGGGTGGTATGAATGTGAAAGTAACCGTCAACTAAGAGGCTAGTCGATAGTAGTTGTCATTAATGATGTGGATGGGACTTGTTTGGCTAGCTAGTAAGTCATTTGATAGTATGACTTTCTTAATATGTTTCACTAAGGGTTTTTTATCATCTCCTAAGAACCCTAGCTCTCTCTCTCTCTCTCTCTAGCACATCAAACTTTTATGCTAAGAAAAGCAAGTAAATAATCATAGATTTTTATTTAGAAATTATTGATGAAGTTAGGTTGAGAAAATCATAGATTTTTCGTATATCTTTACGGTTTAGATTTTCGATAAATCCTTTGCATCAAAATTCAAGGTTTCTGTATAAGATTCTTACAAATGTTTCAATAATATTCAATTTCTTATATATTTGCATTTACCTTATCTACTTTAAAGTGAATAAGTTGTTCCTTTTAGGTTCTATGTGGGGCAACTCAAGTTTTTTAAAAAGTTGTTGTGAAGCTACTGAAAAATAATATGATGTTCAAAAAGCTACGGTGGCTATTACATTTTTTTATTGAAAAAGTTAGACCGCAGTTAAAAAGCTGTCACCGCACTTAGCAAAACTAGTGGAAAAATGCAGATTTAAGCAACACCTTTTTGAAAAGGCTGTCAAAATGTTATTTACCCAAACAGACAAAACTGTGGTGCACCCAAATCTAGTATCTTTGTTCTTCTTTTTAAATCTAAAAAGTTGATAGCTTTTGTATTGGTTTATTGTCATCCAAAATAAAGGTCATAGAAAGCTATGATTTTTATTCTCTCTATTATGGCAAACCCAACAGTTACCATTTGAGATCCGCCCTCTCTCTCTCTCTCTCTCTCTCTCTCTCTCTCTCTCTCTCTCTCTCTACCACATCAAACTTTTATACTAAGAAAAGCAAGTAAAGAATCATAGATTTTTATTTAGACAATATTGATGAATATCTATTGATGAAGTTAGGTTGAGAAAATCATAGATTTTTCGTATATCTTTACGGTTTAGATTTTCGATAAATCCTTTGCATCAAAATTCAAGGTTTCTGTATAAGATTCTTACAAATGTTTCAATAATATTCAATTTCTTATATATTTGCATTTACCTTATCTACTTTAAAGTGAATAAGTTGTTCCTTTTAGGTTCTATGTGGGGCAACTCAAGTTTTTTAAAAAGTTGTTGTGAAGCTACTGAAAAATAATATGATGTTCAAAAAGCTACGGTGGCTATTACATTTTTTTATTGAAAAAGTTAGACCGCAGTTAAAAAGCTGTCACCGCACTTAGCAAAACTAGTGGAAAAATGCAGATTTAAGCAACACCTTTTTGAAAAGGCTGTCAAAATGTTATTTACCCAAACAGACAAAACTGTGGTGCACCCAAATCTAGTATCTTTGTTCTTCTTTTTAAATCTAAAAAGTTGATAGCTTTTGTATTGGTTTATTGTCATCCAAAATAAAGGTCATAGAAAGCTATGATTTTTATTCTCTCTATTATGGCAAACCCAACAGTTACCATTTGAGATCCATTTATATTGCTCTTACCTTTATATTATACGAAGAAAGAACACTTTTAGGCATATAAAACCCGTGCAAAGAAGTTGTTTAAGCGTCTTTTTAAATGTACCTACCCTATCCCAATTAGGAGAAATAGGAAGAATTTCATTTGAAGTCAAATATTGAGAAGGACAAAAGGATTTAAACGTAGGCAGATGAATGGGTATGAAGAGCATCATAATAAAAAGTTTATAACAATAGAAAATCTCGTTAGATTTTAGACTATGATGACCCTACTTAAAAAGCCTTTGAAATCATATATTATACTCATCGTAATAACATCTAAGATTATATCTTGTGATGATTCTCCAAACCTCTTGGATGCAAGTCTTCTTCTAATAAGTTCATGTAATAGCTCATCACTTAACTCTTCAATATCTAAAATCCTTGAGGAGCTATCAAGCTCTTCTTTACACTCACACATAAGAATAATAAAACACTACAAAGCATTAAATATAAAGTTAATTAAAATCAAACACTTATGTCTTTAGAATGAAGGTTTAGAGAGCATCAAGAATTATAGGGAAATTTGTTCCAACAGCAACAACAACAACAACAAAGCCTTAATCCCACTAGGTGGGGTCGGCTACATGAATCTCTTTTCTCCATTGCATCTTATTTAGTGTCATATTTTCATTTAGGCTTAATTAATTAAGATCATTTTTAATACAATAAGCCCAAGTCTTCCTAGATTTACCTTTGTCTTTCTTAACATTAGTCGAATCTAAAACATCTACTCTCCTAATCGGATCATCAAATGGTCGACGTTTAATGTGACCAAACTATTTAAGATGACTTTCTCTAATTTTGTCTGTCACTGGAGCGACACCAACCCTATCATGTATATATTCATTTCGCATTTGTCTCTAAGTGTAAAGTCACTCATCCACCTAATCACTAATCATTCTCATCTCAACGACACTTAACTTAGTATCATGCTTCTCTTTTAAAGGCCAACATTCAGCGCGATAGAGCATTGCAGATCTCACCACCATCTTATAAAATTCTTCCTTCAGTCTAAGTGGTACTTTTCTATCACACAAAAGGCCCAAAGCATGTTTCCACTTCAACCAACCAACATGAATTCTACCATTAACATCCCCATCTTTATCACCGTCGCTTTGAACAAGTTGAACAATAGGCCCGAGATATCCAAATCATTCACACCTTTTAATAATTTGATCACCCAAATCTACACTTCTGTCACTGGAGCTACTACTACTAAAATTACATCCATATATTCAGTTTTAGTTCTACTCATGTGAAGGTCTTTAGATTCCAATGTAGGCCTCCATAATTCAAGTTTTTTATGAGATTTCTCTCTCATCATATACCAAGGTACATCCTCAATGTAAATGTCCAATAAGACCATCTATAACTAAAGCAAAAAAAAATATGGGCTTAAAGCCGATCCCTGATGTATTCTTATTTGGAAATTTATTCCAAATAAGATAAATTTGAAGTTTATTTATAGGTTTTTAAATCATGCTGATAAGAAAATAGTATGAGGAAATAACAATCACACCCCTTTAAAAAAATAAATTATAGAAATTTGGATCGGATGGGTCATGCCATGAGATGATTTCAATTAAAATATAAAAAATTTC
This sequence comes from Phalaenopsis equestris, assembly GCF_001263595.1. Classification (NCBI taxonomy): domain Eukaryota; kingdom Viridiplantae; phylum Streptophyta; class Magnoliopsida; order Asparagales; family Orchidaceae; genus Phalaenopsis; species Phalaenopsis equestris. The sequence continues at coordinate 257,332 of NW_018164532.1, forward strand.
CTTAATAATGGAACATGTAAATATCCATAATTTAACAACTAAAAAAGAAATTGTTTATGTTATGGTTAATTATGATAATTACAACTTAGAGTTAACTTGATATCATTTTTATGTCATATATATTTTTTTTTATTCTTTTTATTTTTTTAAATTATGTTTGTTTGATATAATTTTAATATGTTTTCAATACTTTTAAAAATATCAAGCACAATCAAAAAGTCTTTTACTTTAAATCAAAATATAAATAAAATAAAATAAAATAAAAATAAAAAAATACAAATTAAAAAATAAAAATAATCCCAAGTAGCTCCCAAGCTATTTTTATTATTTTTAACAGAATTTTAATTTTTTTTATTATTTTAGATAGTCCATTTGCGAGACTTTTCAAAAAAACTTCACCCAATGAAACCTAAATTAGTTCTCATGATTATGAAACCGTTGACAGGTTACAGACATACCAACCAATTCCTACCTATTTACATATCTAACATTTAAACTTTTTATATTTACGCCTCGCAAATCTTTCATACCACACCAAAAAATACCATTATTTTATCTTTTAAAAATTGAAATACACCTTCAAATGCATTGGATAAAGGCATCATATATGTAAAAACCGAAGCTTAGGCCCGTTTGGGGCAGCTTATAAGTGCGGGGTTTTTTTTTTAAAAAACATCGCGGTACCGTTTGGTTCGCGCATTTTGCCCGTTTATCCGAAAACACGGTTACATTTTTACACTAAACACAGGCTGCGAATCAAACCCCACGGTCGACCCGCGGGCCGCATTTCAGGATAAATTGTTTATTCTGAAACGCACAAACTGCCCTAAACACAACCTTAGTTGTTAGATATGTAAATTCATAGTAATTAAATGGTATTTATGCAAAAGTTTTGGATCAGCTTGACACACATTAGAAGAAATGGGGATCACACGACATATTAAAGCTCAACCATCAATCATAAAAATCTCAGCTTTCATTACTATAATAAAGAAATGAATTTAATAAAACATATCATCTTATCACACATTTATTTCAAAAAAAAAATGTAATCTATACATTTAACAAATTCAACCTTATAAATGTAAATATCATACAATTACATGATCACCTGATTGTGACCACTCCTATCAAATTATCAAACCCTATCTCCCCCATCACAGCTGGGGATGAATATTTTAAGGAGTAAAATAATACAACAAAATTATTAAGGAAAAAAAAAGAACTGAAGGAATAGAATTTGTGGGGACTATTGGGATCTAAGAGGAAATTCAACAGCCAGCAGCTCTGAGGAAGTTGTCGAATGGGGAAGATGCAGGGAGTCTGAGGAACTGGGTTTGGTTCTGATACTCAGTGGAGCAGGTGAGTGAAGTTCCAGAAAGGATTGGTTTTGGGCATGTGTTTGGATTTTGCTCAATAAAAGGATTTCCATTCTGCAAATCAGGAAGTTTCATAGCATGGTTAATAAATAAGTAATGATACAAATTGAAGTATTGAATGAGAAAATCACTCTTCCATATACGTGTCAAAACGTTCCCCCTTGTGATTTATATGGGGTCATTTTACTCCAAGGATTTGTAAAAATGTCAAATTATTTGTTGAACTCTTTTAATATGGGCTGAAATAGTTCATAACGAGGAGTGGGGAATATTTTATGCCCCTCATTAAAAGAGTCTGGAGATTAAATTGCTATTTTTATAGATTCTGGACTAAGATGGATGGCCACAAAGAGCTGGGGGACCATTTTTACATTTCGTTCAATTAAGTTGAAGAGTATAGATAACCTTTACGATGGTGGAACGAGGGCTTCAAATGAAATAAAGTGAAGGGGGTTAAGCCAAGATTTAAGAGGACGAAGGTTTTAAGGTATGCATAATTGCAAGAGAAATTATATCATCATATCAGAACTCGACGCAATCTTCTTCAAAGTACACTTGCTATATAAGTGAAGGTACAAAGTAAACTGGGTTACAAGTAGAACTAAAAGGAGAGCAGAGGGAACAAAAATACAAACGAATAAGCTTGAATTTTTTTCTCATTGTGCCTTAGAAAAGTTCCATTTAAGGATAATTCTTATGGATATGGTGAAAAGTGCATATGGATTGCAAAAGGGTTGAACCTCAAAATAGTCCCCCGATTGTTTGGGTATGACCAATTTAGTCCCAGAGTTTTGTATTGCTCCAATTTAGCACCCCAAATTTTAAAGATTGATCCCAAATGGATCTTCAGGACTCAGATGAGCTCAAATCTGTATAGTTGAGCGACTAATTTGGAAACACTTTAGCGTCATGATTTCTACACAATGAATCAATTGGGATAATTTTTTAATAATCAAAGGACTAAATTGAATCACTTCAAAACTCTAGGACTAAATTGATCACAATTGAGTACTGATTGCAAAACTAAATTGACATTCTATCATTCATGGGCAAGGAATTCGAGGTTTACATCAGATCCTTTGGACTTGAGCCGAAGAAATTGAGATGGGGATGGAGAATAAAAACCAAAAAAGCATTGTGCGAAAATTTTGGTCTCATAAAACAATAATCTATATGATGGACTTCAAAACCTTTAAACTGGCTTGAAAAACAAATAATACAAAATAACATACCGTTTGTAATTGAATTGGATAAGATGAATGTTGCAGAATTGTATTATAATGGTCCTGAGAAACTTCTTGTCTTTGCTGGGATGCTACAAAAACAGAAAGCTTTTGTTGTTTACCCATCAGAAGGGCCTCACAGTGGTTAGCCATTTCCTTAAATGGTACATCAGGTGTAGTTGATACTGAAATTATTCCTGCTTGCCTAGCTGTCTCGATTACCTGCATTTTTCAACCTTAATAAGCTCAAGTGTTTCTGAAAGAAGGCTGAATGAAACGTAGATTGGATTTAGAAAATTATATTGAATTATAATACTCTTTAATCCATCTTGTAAACCAAAAAAAATTAAAAATAAAAATAAAACTACTTGGGTTGAGTGGAATCTTAAGCATACAGAATCTAGTAGCTGATTAACACTCAAAAGGTTGGTATTCATGTAAAACTCGGGATTCGCATCTACAAAACTATCGGATGCTTCAGTAAAAAGGTCCTCTTCTAGGAAAACTGAAGAATTGACCTGAGACATACAAATGAAATTTCACTAAAATTCAAATTCTTGAATTGTAAAAAAGGATAAATTATTGAAAATGCTTAGTCACAATACCTCTTTTTCAGATTTATGGTCTTTAGCATATTGTGCTAACTTCCCTGGAAGTGGTAGCCGCACAGACAGACTACCTAACGGACATAAATCATCCGGTGAGAAGTCTTTGAGTAGTTGAGCTCTCATCAAAGAAGACTCCGACTGCAAAATATGAGCAAGTCTATAAGAACACTTTCATATAATTGCAAGAATAAATCAAGAAATGAAAAGAGAGAAGTGGCGTGAATTACACTAGATAAGTTCCCAAATTCATCAATAATTACAGCAACCATGGACTCTATAGAATGATCTTCAGCTAATATGGATGCAGAAAGAGCTTTGGAGGCATAAGCATCATCCTCTTTTGAACCATAAACTACTTGGGCGCTAGATTTTGGGACCACAGACTGCAATTTGCAACCTTCAACTAGAGAAAGAAATGGATCAACCTGGTACATGCATCGACATTTGTAATAGTTATAATTAGAATAATTAACAAAATTCATTTAAGGGAAATTTACATACCCAGAACACAATTCTTATGTGTTTACATATCTCATACCTAAACTTTCATATTTGCACACATAGCTTTCAACTCTTTTTTCATACATGGTTTAAACCACCAAAGTACTATGTACATAAATATGAAAGATTAGGGGTCAGATATGTCAACACATAAGAATTGTGTGCTACGTATGTAAATTTCCCTTCATCTAAATGATAGAATAGCAAGGGTAAGTATTTGGAGTATTAATGTGCTTAAAATGCTCCAAGTTGTTCCCAATTAAACAAACGTTTTAATATCCTCAAATTTAGTGAAGGCAAGTTGAAAGTGTTATCATGATGCAAATAAAAAGCATAAGAAAGGTTTTCATATGAATTATAGTCTAAATAAAAAATAATTTCCAAATATTACGCAACTGTAATGTAAACCTGTCATCCTTAACCTACTCCCAACGAGCAAAGCTTCCCGCACCTATAAATTAACACATTCCTAAGAAATTTTTACATGGACATGCAATGAATATTATAAATTGACGTAGGATAACCCTGGAAATACACTAAAAAATTTAATGGAGAAGATGAAAAAGAAAAAAAAAAGAAGTAATATGCTAAATAAGCCTTATGCCTATATTAAAAGATAATCTCTCCTGACAGTCTTCGAGTATTACACTTTAATGAAGGATCAAAGTCTAAGAATAAATGAATTATAGTCTCTACATCCACAGTAAAAGTTTCTAAAAATACGATTGACCTTAGAAATTTCAATATCGTTAATAATAATAAAATATTTCATTTTTACCGTCGCATTAGTAAAAAAGAAGATGATGAGGCTTTAAAAAAAATCAAAGGTGGAAACTCTACAGGACCTGAAGATATCCCAATTGAAGTGTGTCAATATAAAGGAAATTTGAGAGTTTTTTGGCTTACTAAACACTTTAATATTATTTTAAAAACTAAAAAGATGCTTAAGGAGTGGAGGAAGATTATTTTGGCCCTAATTTTTAAAAATAAAGAGTATGCACAAGAGTGTGCAAATTATAGAGGAATTAAGTTGATGTGTCATACTTTAAAATTATGGGAAGCGTGATTGAGCATAAGTTAAGACGTATTACCAAGATTTTTCATAATCAATTTGGATTTATGCCAGGCAGGTCTACTATGGAAGCTATACATTTATTGAGAGTCTTGATGGAGAAGTTCAGAGAGAATAAGGAGGATCTACATATGATTTTTATTGATTTAGAAAAAAATTACAATAAGGTTCCAAGAGGTATTCTTTGGAGAGTTCTTGGGAAGAAAGGTGCTGATATGACTTATATTCAAGTCATTAAAGATATGTATACTAGAGTTGTTACTTGTGTTTGAACAGAAGGAGGATTGACAAAATATTTTCCTATTTCAGTTGAATTACATCAGGTATCAGCTTTAAGCCCATATCTTTTTGGTTTAGTTATGGATGCTCTTACTGGGCATTTATATGAGGATGTACCTTGGTGTATGCTTTTCGCTGATGATATTATTCTCGTGTATAAGTCTAGATAAGGATTAGAGAGAAAGCTCAGAAGTCTAGAGAGAAAGCTCAGAAAAAACATGAATTATGGAGATCTACATTGGAGTCTAAAGGCCTTCGTTTGAGTAGAACTAAAACTGAATACATGGAATATAATTTTAGTAGTGGTAGCTATAGAGACAAAGTTATAACTATAGGTGATCAAATTATTAAAAAGTGTGAACGCTTGTGTGAACGCTTTAGATAGAACGCTTTAGATAGCTCGAGTCTATTTTTCAAAGTGATGGTGATATAGATGGGGATGTTATTAGTAGAATTCAAGTTGGTTGGTTGAATTGGATGAATCCTTCGGGTCTATTGTGTAATTAAAAAGTACCACTTATACTGAAAAGAAAATTTTATAAGATGGTGGTCAGACCTGCAATGCTCTATGGCGTTGAATGTTGGTCTTTAAAAGAGAAGCATAAAGCTAAGTTAAGTTTTGTTAAGATGAGAATGACTAGGTGGATGACTAGGTGGATAGGTGGATGAGCGGCTTTACACTTAGAGACAATGCGAAATGAATATATTCGTGATAGGGTTGGTGTAGCTCCAGTGGCGGACAAAATTAGAGAAAGTCCTCTTAGATGGTTTGGTCGCATTAAACATTGACTATCTAATAATCTGATTAGGAGAGTAGATGTTTTAGATTTGACTTATGTTAAGAAAAGCAGAGGTAGACCTAAAAAAACATGATAATATTATATAAAAAATGATCTTAATTTATTAGAATTAAATGAAAATATGACACTCAATAGGAAGCAATGGAGAAAAAGGATTCATGTAGCCAACCCCACTTAGTGGGATAAAACTTTGTTGTTGTTGTTGTTGTTGTTGATTAAAACTCATACTCAATGCACACTCTAAAGCAAACAACCCAGCTTGTACAGTGAGGTCATAAGTCTCACATTCCACATATGATTCTCCTTACTTCAAAGACTTGAGTTGAGAGGGCTTATCCGCATGACAAATATCCACACAATATATTTGAAATGATTGAAGTCAAAAAATATTTTAAATCTAGGTTGATCCATTTTAAACTTCATGATTTTAAGTTAGGAGAGTAGATGTTTTAGATTTGACTTATGTTAAGAAAGAAAGGTAGAGGTAGACCTAAAAAAAAAAAACTTGGGCATAGTGTATAAAAAATGATCTTAATTTATTAGAATTAAATGAAATTATGACATGCAATAAGACATATGGAGAAAAATGATTGATGTAGCCTACCACACTTAGTGGGATAAAGGCTTGTTATTATTATTATTGTTGTTGTCTTTCATCATATAGTCTAGCCAAGTTAATGGTCTAATAAAGAGTGATAAAATCAACAAAGTTATTGCTTTCTATTGGTATATAACCCTCAAAGCCTTCTATAAAAAAAATTTAGTAAAGAACACTCAAAACCAGCACACTAGTAAAGTACAATGAGCTGCAGTATAAAGATGAGCTGATGCGCCAACAACACTCTTTTTAATGATATGCAGTATAAAGATGTTAAAAATATATTTATTTAAATGGTACAAAGAGCATTTCTCTGATCAGCTATATGTACTGTAGATCTTATCAGAGTTTTTCTAAAAAAATGCAAATAATAGATGACAGAATTTAAAAAGTCATCTACAGAGAGAAGCATCAAAATACCATTTTTTCGCAGAGGGATGACTTGGCAATTGAAACAAGAGGAAATATATCAAAAGCCTTTGATGAAAACACAATCATCGCCGTTGCCAAAGAGAAAAGAGAACGCCGCCTTGACGGAGGCAATGAAACTGGAAATGAAGAAGATAAATCATATAAAACAACTGCTACAGAGCTGCTCGATCTAGGTTGATTAAACAATTAGAAATCATATGAAATGAAATGATAGAGATCTTATTACTAAGCTTTTCGAGTAATTTGTTAGTTATTCTCCGTTAAATGAATTCAAGAAAAATACAAAGTAAACCTGGGTCCTATTGGAATTAAAGTAGTCCATGGATCTTGAAATGCGTAAGGGCTAATTTTTTTTGCTTCAATAAGAAAAGAAAGCATAATTTTCCTACTCGTTGCATGCTAAAACTTGAATATTTGACAAATATTAAAACATTTTGATTGTCGAGAATTTACATACATACCACACAATTCCTATGTATTTACATATCTAACACCTAAACATTACTTTTTACATCTATGTCACCTAAATCTTTCATATCACAAATTTTTAAAAAGTGAAATGCACCCTTTTATGCATAGGTAAGGTGGCATATATGTAAAAATTGAAGTTTAGGCTTTAGATATGTAAATGTTTAGGCTTTAGGCTTTAGATATGTAAATACATATGAATTGAGTGGTATGCATGTAAATACATTTAACTTTTCATGCCATAAAAAAGATATGGTAAGGTGGTTATGCTAGAAACTGCCAAATAGGTTCAGAACGTGATATATAATACCTTCTTGAAGGGCAGTGTTTCTTAAGGAAAATGCAAGTTGATAGCTTCGAATAAGAGTGTCCTGAAATGAGTTCTGCATGAGATTGAATGAGTTCCCCATCACTAATACACACTATACATCATTTTTGCAATAATAAGTGGATATACACATTCATGAAGCAAAAAGTCGGGGAAATAGATTGGCAATGCCAAGAAAAACATAGCATGGGTTTAGCAGATATGAAAAACTCCAACACTTCTACAAGCAAAGTCACCACCAAGTTTGCCAGTACCATCATTGGCAATTTTTTTTCAGCTCGGCATGACATTATAGAAGGTTAAGAACTAAAAAGAATGAAGCGTAAAGTCAAAAAATAGTCTCTTGACTATGTACATGCGATAAATTTAGTCCCCAAGTTTATAAAAGTGTCATTAGTCCAAAGACATTTTTAATAGGTGCCGAAATAGTCTTTAGGAGTTATTTTAGCAAATATTAAAAGAGACTGAGAACAAAATCTACACTTTTATATACTTTGAGATTAAAATGATGCCCTGCAAAGAGTGGAGGGATTATTTTGACACTTTTCTCAAAGAATAAATCATTACATCAACTTGATTGGAGAGAATAAGAATACATAAATACCTTCGTACGAGAAAATATAAGTATCAGGCCATAAGTATTAGCAATCGCTTCATAGTTTTGTGGAGTATTTTCTGGACAAAGAGCTTGTGCCCATATGGATGACAGTAGAAGGGTGATCTGTTGACCACTCAACCTAAGCAACAGTGTGTCCTGAAGTTAATTCATGGAAATGAATTTAGTTTTGCTTCAAATGGAAAAGAAAAGTTCCAAACTTTAAGAAACTGGATTACAAACCAGTTCTTTCTCATCAGGTTTGCCCCGAGGATTGTGTTCTTCTGTTGAAGAAGACAAAAAAGGGTCTTCCTCCATTGCATAAGTACGATTATGAGTTAAATGAAGTTTGAAAACATTTGTGCTGTCATTACTAATATCGCAACCATCATTGCTGTGGTTGATTTTATGAAGATCATCCATGGATGCATGATCTCGAAAGGGACGCATTTCACTTCTAAGCTTCTCAAAAAGAGCGGCTGAGGATGAAAAGGCAGACAACGTCCTCGAAAGTGTCACATGAAGATTATATGGCTTGGCTAGTTCTGAAGTAGGAGAAAGAGCATGAGTTTGAACGGAAGATGGAAGGAGAACATCAGAAAAGATACGGTGTGCGCCAACATGGGTTTCACGATCTGGATGAACCATTGCCAAGAGCAATTGATGAAATAATGCTTCTGGAAAAACCTGTATCATGGGTAAGTAGTGATATCAGAAAAAAAAAATGCAGGACCGGAACAGTATAGTATGTAAGTCAAGACAAAATTACCTTATTCTGATAGGAAATATTTGGTGCAGATGTAATTATTTCAGCTGTTCGATAAACAGCAGAAACAGTTGATCTAGCGACAGGCGCAGAAGTTGATAAATTTTCCAGTGCTACAGCCAACATGTCAAGAACAGGTCCAGCATCTCCAACCTAAAATTTTAAAAATATAATAAAGGCTTTATGAGAAATGCTATCAAATAGAATAATGGCCGTGTTAAATGTGAAAAGGGAAATAAAATGATATTCTGATAGTTTATGTACACCATGGATTTCAGATATTTAGCCCACTTTCATCTTCCTTTCACTTAAATTGCTCACTCCTATACAGAACACTAGGCAAGTAAAAATCCACCAAGATAAAAGAAAACGGGCATTTACATGCATACCACCCAATTTCTATGTATTTACATATCTAACACCTAAACTTTGCTTTATACCAGACAAATCTTTCATATCACATAAAAACTACCACTACTTTGACTTTGAAAAAACGAAATACACCTTTTCATACGAGGTAAGATGGTATGTATGTAAAAATTGAAGCTTAGATGCCAGATACGTCAAAACATAAGAATTGAGTGGTATGTAAACCAGAAGAAATAATTGCTCTAAAAAACTTATTCTACCATTAATTATTTGGGCTTATATAGAGCCTTATAACGTTTTTACAAATAAATCTCTAGACTTCTTCTATATTTTCTATTTACCAATAGAACCCTAAACTAGATACAAATCTTAACAAAATCTTCCTAAAAGATATTGTATTTCTTTATGCAGCAAAGCCTACTGTAAATTTTCTACAAAATATATCCACAATCTGTAAGTAAAAAAAATCAGTATACCTTATTGGATAACTGAACAAGACATTCTTCAATAGCTTTTTGGAATTTGTTGTTCCATTTCAACATATCCTCGCTCAAACCTGATTTGTCAATTTCACACTGCATATTTCTTCGTAAATGTCGAACAAGATCAGTTATTGTGCTGATAATTGCCAGAGAAGTCTCAGCTTTTGATTGCCCAGCAAGACGAGTGGCGACATTGATCATCTTTAACTGCATTTCTAGCTGTTTCTGGACTGTCTTGTGGTCAAGATGCTTGACCAGTATGGATAACAGCAAATGCGCATTTTGTCCTGGAACGAGGAATAGGTATAAAAAATGCATGTTTAGATGAACAATATTTCCTTCAATGTAATTAACATTTTGCTAAAAGAACAATAAATAACAGAGGAACACAAAAACAACTTGCCAGATTTTTCCATTATCCTTTGCAAATCAAGCAAGACTGAAAAAGCAATCCCGTTTGGAGGTGACCACAAATTACCGCTATCCAGATATCGAAAGATAGACTCCAAAACATGTCGTACAGTAGTTGCTTCCGTGGCTAGCATGGCCATGTTATGCACGCAAACCTTTGACCAAAACTTGGAGTTTTTGTATTCATCTCTGTTCAAGAGAAAGTTAGTATGATCCTAAAGGACAGAAGGGGTGTAATTGAGTCAAGCCGGCTCAAGCTCGGCTCGATAACTAGCTGAGCTCGATAAGCTAACAAGCCAAGCTCAAGCCAGCCCCAAATTTACTTATTTGATTAGCTAATGAGATGGCTTGTTTACAAAATGATTAATATAAAATGTTCAAATTATATTAAAATTCAAGACTTTTTCTTTAAATTTTTAAAAATATTTAAAAAAAATCATATTTTACACTTTATACTAAGTGATCTCTAATTATTTACCATTTAATTGCACATTCTATTTATCATTTTATTACAACACTAGTTTAAATTAATATTGTTGTCCCTCTTTCATAATAAACAAGCACAAGTATGAACTAGCTCGAACTCGTACAATTAAGCTCGAGCTTGAACTCAATTAATTAATAGAACTCAAGATCAAGTCAAGGATGACTCGAGCTCGACTCCTTTACACCCCTTGCTAGACTATCAATGCCAAAAGGAATTATCTCACGAAACAAAGCCGTACAATGTCAAACAAAGTTCTCCCTTGTCATTTACGAGGTTCTTCCAAGAGAGAAGCCTTGCATGTTCCCCAAGGATAGGAGACACGTGACCTTCCGCTTTGAGGACTTCTTTGACCCATTTGTTCTGTGTGCCTTGCTCGGTATCTTGAACATCTTCAGAACTTATATGAGTATTTCCATAATTTTCTAAGACAATGGTAACAATCTACAAATTAAAAATATTAATTAATATTGTCAAGTGAAATAAATATCTGGTGAAAAAAGCCCAATAACACACAAAAATCATTGGAAGCAATGCTAGAAAGAAATAAAAAGAAAAATAGATAACTTACATTGTCGAATTCTCCAGAGACATGAGAGTATTCACCCATAAACCAAATCTGAATAAGATTTAAGAAGAATCAATCGGTGCTTATAAATGGCTAAACACTATATCAACAAAAGGAAGAGCGAAAAACCAAATACATTTGACTAAAAAGGTATATAAAATTACATATTACAGATAAAGTGAACTGTAAAAGAGAATAATGTGAATTTCAAAACAAGCAAAAAGTTTCCCTACGTATAATATAATCATGCGTTATATGTATACATGAAACAGAGTTCCACCAATTTTCAACCAAGGCGGGATGAAGTAAAGCATAAAAGTCTGCATAACATCATCAGCACATCCTAAAACATTCGCTTGACTGCCATGCTTATCCATAATTCCAGGCTGAGTGTAGGAGTTACCAACGAAATTCTGAAGAATTAAAATGAACTGAGGCTAGAAACTGCACTAAATAAATATTCTTATAGAAATCACATTAATTACTACCACTAATTTTCTTTAGTGTCATCAAAGACATGCAGCATACAAGATTTCAATAAATTTCAAGAACATTTGAAGATTAAACAGATAAATGGAAATTTTCTAACATTTTGTCAAATGCATAAGAAAATGATTATGATTTTTGATACGTAGAATCTTCAAACAACAACAACAACAACAAGCCTTTATCCCACTAAGTGGGATCGGCTACATGAAACATTTTTCTCCATTGCATCCTATTGAGTGTCATATTTCATTTAATTCTAATAAATTGAGATAATTTTTTATACACTATGTTCAAGTCTTTTTAGGCCTACCTCTACCTTTTTTAACATAAGTCAAATCTAAAACATCTACTCTCCTAACCGGATTATCAGATGGTCGGCATTTAATGTGACCAAATCATCTAAGCCAACTTTCTCTAATCTTGTCTGCCGCGGGAGCCACACTAACCCTATCATGGATATATTCATTTTATATTTTGCGTCTAAGTGTCAAGCCACTCATCCACCTAAGCATTCTCATCTCAGCAACACTTAACTTTGTTGCATTATTCTCTTTTAAAAGCCAACATTTTGTGTCATAGAACATTGCAGATCTGACCACCATCTTATATTTTTTTCTTTTCAGTCTAAGCGGTACTTTTTATCACATAATAGGCCCGATGCATTCCTCCACTCAACCAACCAAACTGAAATGTGAAATGGCCTGAAATTATCAGGAAGGATTTTTATGGCATTCATTGATGACACATATGGGTAAAACTATATACTTTTTGTGAGCTTATACATGTTGTTAGATCATTATACTTTTACATGCTTAATTAAATGATGAAAGACAATCCGCAAATAATTTTCATGCCATAGATGAAAATCGTTGGCGTGATTTTTAAGTTCAAAGGAAATAGAAGATGGTAAACAAATTCACACAAAATTAGAATTAAGAAGAAAATGATCATTGTATTTTATCCCAATTTGAAAAAGCTATATCTTCATTCCATTTTATACCATAAAAAAGAGGGGAAAAAAAAAACTATTTTGCAACATACGTAGCTTAGTTTGACAAGCTTAGAAGGGAGGAACTACAAAATAATTTTTTGGATGAAAATTGCTGAACTAATTATGGACTTTTCTATTTCTATAAGAGTAAAATCACCATTCTTCTACCATATTGGTTGTTCAATGTGTGCGTGCACGCTTGTGTGTTTTATCTTTTCTAACCCCCTACTCATCGTCATTCTCCATGTGATGCTGATAAGATGTATATATATGCATGATGCAATAAATGATATTGATTGATAAAATATATGGGTAAATTTAAACTTCTTAGTGGACCTTAATAAGTCATTTAACCATTTTGGTTTCTTTCATGTGCTTGAAGAATGGTTTAACTATTATGATATTTATTGAAACTTGATCAATAACTAATTTCGCTTATAAAAATCATTTATTTGAACTTCTTGAAATAAACAAAACAAGGGAATGTTATATCATAGAATATTGAACATTCATTCGAAAAAAATTGAAAACTTTCTAAGTAATCCAAAGCGCACGCTCGCACACACACAGATATATATACATACATAAATACACACATATAAAAAAAAATGAATATTCTATTAGTACTCAAAAGTGCATCAATTAGCACTCAAAAGTGTGCACGCACACCCAGATTTATATACATACATATTGATGTGTGCTAGAAAATTTGTGGCTGTAGAGTAATGGATTATCGTCTCAGCGTTGCACGAGGATTCAACACACTCAAATGAAAGGGAATCAATATGTGATGACACCAGAAATTTTTATGTGGAAAACCCGTAAAGGGACCACGAGGTCTAGCCCAGTTATAAAAATTCACTATAAGTTGATGATTACAGAACCCCTTGACCCACAAACGAGAAAGGGTTACTAGATTTTTCAAGGAACAACGTCGACTGACAGCGTCTGGTTAACGGTGGTCGACGATGGTCGATGACGGTCGACGGATGTCAGTAGTGATCGACGGTGGTCGACAGAGGTCGGCGGTGGTCTCCGACAGTCGGTGGTGGTCAACGACATGATAATATTGGACTTAAGCTCCTTCTCAAAGCCTCAAGTTCTCTCTCAAGCCTTTTCCTTCATGTGAGGGATGAGACTATTTATAGTGTTCTGAGTGCAATCAATGTAGGAATATGAACATTTTTTATCAGACGGTTCGAAGAGCTTCTCTCGATCGGATGATGTTTGATGGATATTTGGGTGTCTTAACGATGTCGGAATTGAGCAATCTTGGGCTCGTTGGATTCATTTTGTCGAGATGCTCGATTCAACTATGAACTCGCTAGATTAGACATCTGTTTGACCTTACAAATACCTCTGAAAATCCTCCAAGAGTGGTTTAATGATTTGATCCGACTTTGATCTAACTCGGATCAGACTAGTTTTTATATCATTGGGTCCCTCTTATCGAGCCGGTCAGTTTAACTATAAGTTTACTGAAATCGGAGCTCTGGATGACTCTTAGTTGAAGTTTGAATGTTTCTTGCTCAAATGGTTGCCTTGAGATCTGTGTCAAGCCTCAAAATTCGTGTCAGATGATGAAAATTTGTTGATGGTGCATCACATATATATATAAGACTCAATAAAAAATTAAAATAAATTTAAAACATGACAGGAAGAAACCAAGAACCTGGGGGGGAGCCAGTTTCCTCCTGCCTCTTCCTCTAGTTTTAGGAGCGGATCCAGATAACGAACTTTGAAGAGTGGTGTCATTGTCAGGAGTAACCAAAGTATCATCCATTGAGTTTCCAAGTTGGAGTGTGCCCCCAGCCTTCTTCTTCCGTCGAAAAGTGTAAACCTGTCATTCTTCATCTGAAGACTGGCACATGTGATCCTCGGTCTCATGTGATGCTCGGTATGATTAGATATTAGAACCGCAATAGAAGGAAAAACAGTTTTTGCCATAGCGATAGGTTCCAGTGTATGTGAAGTGTGCATTGTCACATCTGCACTTGATGCTTCCTGAATAGGAGCTGCGGGGTTATCCTGATTTTTTGTTCGAACATTATTCGTTGTAGTATGGTCAGGAGAAGAGATCCCAGGGGCAGACACCAACTCTTGTCTTATGGTGATTCCCTCCTCAGGTTGGTTGTCATCAGGTTTGTTGGGAGCGTGTTCAGGCACGTGGGGTGCACTAATAGAAGGTTCTTTCTTTTAACTGTTGGTTCTCAACGAAACATTTCTCCTGCTGAGTGGAAGGGGAAGACGAAGGAAGAGATTAGGTCGTGCCCTAGCCTACCAACGAAGGAGAAGAGGGAGATTGACCAAGGTAAGGGATAACTTATTCTGCTACATCTGGTAGTGTAATATTTCTTTCAATAAAAAACCTTGCAATAGAGGGCCTTAAGAAATGAACTGTAGGTAAGTTTACCTGCAAAGATTTTCCAATGATAATCCCAATTGCATATAAGATAAGTAGGTCAAAGAATTGAAACTTGAGTTCAGGTAATGAGAATTAGATAGACACAATTGGGAGTTCTTGACTGGGATCAAAATTAGGGGTCCATTCATGTAATTTCATATGTTTGTTCACGATTGTGATGAATTTCTTTGAAAAAATCCTTGTGTAATCTTCTTCTATGCTAAACTGTATCATAACTTGTCTTCCGTCGAAATGGCCCACCTGTCAATCTCTAACCAGTTTGAAATCTTCAAAAACCTTCATGATAATCTCCGTCTTAGGGCAACATAATTGGAACTTTCCAACTAGTGTAAATTTGTACTTTCCTGCATGAGTTGAAAATTCAATGTCAGAGAAGAATATTGCTGGTTTGCCCTTCTTTTTCTCTACTTTTTTTTATGAGATTGCAATCTCCATGTCCTGCAACAGAATTATGGTACATCTGCGAGAATATCAGACTATCTGCGAGGTGAACAGGGGAGCTACGTTTTTGAACCACTGTAGCATAGGAGGGTTTGATGGGGTTACCACCAGCGAGGGCGGCAGCGTAGGAAAGCCCTGAGACCATTAGCGTGCTTCACAAAAGCACTACAGCGACTGCCCCCTACAAAGGGTCTGACAGAGCACTCGAGCAGAACTTTGGCAGAGCAGTCAAACAAAACTCTGGCGGAGCAGTCGAGCAAAGCGCCGCAAACGACGCGTCTCCACCGCAGACGATGCAGCAGACGAGCAGGCTCGAAGCAGTGCGAACTCCTCCACCAGCCAGAGCTGATGACGAAGACAAGAGGAACAAAACGAGCGAAAAAACAGTCGTCTGTTTCGAGCTAGGGTTCGCCATGAGCGGAAACCCTAACAGAACGAAAATGAAAACCCATAAAGCCGTGGTAATTATAAGTATATATATATAGTACAAAACTTACAAAGATTTAGCATCTGTATCAAACATAATTTCAATGATCAATCAATTTGGAAAGATTTAACCATAATAGTATCAAAGGTCGTTGATCTAGTTTCAGTACTCAAAAACGCATGTGCTTACATACATATAGATTATAGGCATACAAACACAGAGACACACACAAAGGCACGGCACATACAAATACAAACACACACCTGTGTGTGTGTGTGTGTGTGTGTTAGGTGAGGGGGAGGGGGTGGCGTAGCACAAAACTAACAAAGATTTAACATCTATATTAGACATAATTTCAATGATCAATTTTAAAAGATTGCTGTAAATTGAATTATTTACAACACTCCTAAAAGACAATGTCTAAAAATATTACCATTGCAGAAAGGGCCTGCAGCCCTGCAGCACGTAGACCTTCATCGCTTTCTTGAGCAAGCTGACAAAATTTTGGAACCATGCCTTCCAAGTTGAACATGTATGTACCATCAATCTGAAATTTAAGACAAGAAATTTGATCTCAGGCATAATATGTTAAAAGAGTAATTAAAATTGAAGATTACAAGCTGCTCCTTTTTGTAAAAAGCTCAACTTACCACACTAAAGAGATTAGAGGATAACAAGAATGTAACCCCAATTAATGCATGGGAGATCAAAAAGTACTATCATTACAATAATTATAGAGAATAAATATTATACAGTAATTTCAAAAATAAATTTTAATCAAATTGTTAGCATATGACTATATTAGACAGATAAGATTTTTAAATTGTTGCTATTTTCACAACATGTCAAATTAAAATTAGAATTAAATTAAATTGATAATTTTTATAAGCCATCATTAAATATTAAAATCTGTTTGAAAATATAATATTTTAAGCAATACTAAGTCATATTTTATTTTGATGTCGAGAATATTTAAATTTATTATCAAGAATAATTTAAACGGCTTAATATTAGGAAAGATAAAATTTCAATTTGAATTTCCGTACTTTAAATAAATAATACTTTCTCCTCCCTTAAGAGAATAAAAAAAATTTTAATGTTAAGGGGGTTCTATTTAGATATGAAGCTCTCTCCTTGTGGTTTAAAAAACTTGAAATAAAATATTTTCTCTTCCGGTGGCTTATTACATAATATATTGATACTTGAAAAGATAAGGTATACCTGACAATTTACAAAGTAAAAAAGGGTTTGGCATCCAACTATGCGCATTTCATCCTGCCTTGGTTGGTCCAACAGAGTTTCTATGATGGTTAGAAAGCTGCTCGCAAACAGTGGCCTGAAGTATTGTTTCAATATAATTAATTAATTTGACATAAAACATTTTGCATCTGAATGATGGCAAAAATAAAAAAATATTACTGGCTTTATCCCAACTATCTTAAGTGGGAGTTATCTAATCGCTTCAATGTTTGGTGACATTTTTGTGTGAATTAAAAAAATGGTACAAAAAGTTTACATCATTTTGGGAAAGTAGATACGACCAATAAAATTGTACAAATTATGAGTGGAATGTTTTCCTGAAACACTAACCATTCGCGAATTCTTGTCAAAATAATTAAGCAAAAACAAATTGTAGTCCGCCAACTTTAACTTGGACAAAAAATCATCACTTTTCATACAAATTCATTATAAACAACAATGTAAGGATTGGTCAAATAGAAATTCTGCAAAAATTTTGAGATAACATGAAATCATAAGACATCAGGATGCATGCAGTAAAATGTAAACCTTACTTGTAATAGGTTTTGCCAAATCCCAATCACACGCTACATAGATAAAAATAATATGGATAGATACTCAGCAAATAGAAAGCCTAAGCCTCACACTAGTACAAGGAGAAACCTTTCCCAAAAATTGACATAACACGTACACCATTCTCTAAGAATTTACATCCAACCAGCACACATGAATTTAAAAGTTTAAACAATCTGATGAAATTTTTTGTAGATCTTGGTGGTCCTATTATGATCACAAAAAACCCAATTAGCAGTCACACTGAATACCATAATTTGGCTGAAAACAATATGTCCAGATTTCAGCAGAAGTGCAAAAGCAAAAAGTTTCCAATTTCAACTATACTACAAAATGAGCAAGTTTCTCCCCCTTCTGCAGCGCCAGAATCACATCCAGCAGATTCCAGATTGTATTAAAAAAAAATACTGATTTCCAGCTACAATAAAAACCCACGCTGCTCCCTCCAAGTGTTAACAGTAGAAAACAAAAGCATAAAAAGAAATAAATTTGGTCTAGAGGCCATTGATGAACGTATTGGGACTTAAGTGACAGAGTGTTCAGGTACACATATTTTACTATTCATGCTGGAAGCTATTCTAATCTTGTTAATTTCAGTTAAAAAATTTTAAGGTTAGTCATCAAGTGTCGAACAACCTTTTAGTTCATGCAATACAGTCAGCACATACAGAACCAACATCCTCTACACTGGCTAACATACTACATTGCTATCTAAATCACTCCCTCTCATGCCTATGTAATCATTCAGGGGCATTTACATACATACCACCCATTCCTATGTATTTACATATCTAACACTTAAACTTAATTTTTACATCTATACCACCTGAATCTTTCATATCACATAAAAAAAACCACTATTTTGAATTTTAAAAAGTTAGATACAGCTTTTTCATACATAGCTAAGGTCGCATATATGTAAAAACTGAAGTTTAGGTGTTAGATATGTAAATACATCGGAATTTAGTGTAATGCATGTATATTTTCCATTCATTTATTTATCTTGCCTCTGTCTATTCAATTAATAACAAGCACCCTTCCATTCCCACGGTTAACTAGAGCCTGCCCATTCCCCCCAATCACCAAAAAAGGACGATTAACACATATACTTCTACTACCAAATGAACAAAAGGAAGTCCAGTTCTACTACCAAATGAACAAAAGGAAGTCCAGTTGAAAGGGAAAAGAAGCCATTATTTTTTTCCATTATATTTTTTCACTTCACTTCATCATATTAGCATTTTGCAAGGATAAACCAAGTCACGAGTGTTATTTCTTCAAAGAGCATTTTCTTTATTAGGGTTGAGAGTTCGTAAAATTACTCATTCCAGTACTGCTGATCTTCTAAGTAATATCTCTAAGAAAATTTCTTAAATTCCAAAAATTTAATTCGATATACAATTAGCATAAGCAATTGAAAATCAGTGACAGTAAACAAAGCATTTCTGTTAAGACCTACTGCTTAGCATGTGATCATTTTATCTAAAAGCCAACAAATTATATGAAAACTTTACATCTATTTGAGAAAATGAATATTTATCAAACTGGAATCATAACTGAAGCTATTTTCTATGAACTCTGAACACATTTATGCCAAGGAGGGTGAACCTTAAATAGAATTATAGAAGTTAAGTAGTCTTTAATATATTTTGGAGATCCCTTGTTCTAATAATAGAAATAGCATCTTTGAAAATGCATGTTGAGAATGTATACATCAATCCTTCTCCAATCCTATATTTGTGGGAGTTCCATACGCCAGGAAATCCCTTTTCTTAACACACACATTTATGATAAGTTTTGTTAAAAATTATATATATTTATTGGATGTAACCCACATCAAAGTTCACTTAGTTATCTTTCGGACTGATTGATCTCTTGATCAATCATAAAGAAACAATAACAAGAGATTCTAATATGGCTTTTTTCTTGTTTCGTAAGAGAGAGAAATTTTTTGCACTTCACTTAAAAATTAAAACTTCTTAATCTATGTAATTTTTTTGAGATTTGCTTTATGAATCCTCCCTTCTTCACTCATTCTGTTGGGTGCTACATGTTGGTTAACTTTTTTCCGCAAAAATATTACATGCCCTTTAGGTAGATTTTCACCATTCTAAAGCAAAAAATGCTTGATCATAGAACATTGAGAAGAGGTAAACAAAACACTTCAATGACCATTTTAGCTATTATACAATAATAAGGTTTCCAACATTTTGCATGCCATTTCTGCATTCTATGAATTGTCTGTTTCCAAATAAATTATTCTTAAATCTTATTTACAAAATGAATGAAATTTGTACCTAGGAAATTGTAAGAAAAATGTGGAATTGCTAATGACAACAGAATCCATTTGGAAAAGCAGTAGTGGTACACAAAGCTCAATTCTGAGCAAGTAATGGACATAGCTGAAGATAAAAGTCTATTGAGTACCTAGTAAACCCAGAAATACACATAAAGGTTACCAAGACGAATTTAAAAGGAAAGAAGAGCTTACATTTGATCTTTACAGAAAACTAATAGTTTATGATAAATGCGCATGATTATCTTTACAGAGCCAAACTCCTCAGACCTCAATTCCTTGTAGCATCTTTGCTCCAAATAAGTTGTTATCTGAATTTTTTTAGAAAATAGAAGAAAATGGTTATAATGAAATGTATGCAGTATGATTTATTTCAGAATTTTTAGTTTTATAAACCTCTTAATTGTTGACAAAGAATAGATCATTCAAAAGAAAAACATAAACAATAGCAACAGAAGGAATAACAGAAAACGATGTTGTGATGAGCTCCAATAATTTAAAGAAGCTGCACAAAGAACAGCAAAGATAGTGACCAATTTTGCTCCACTTCAATTGTTATTACTGCTATTACTGAGATCATCAGCATTGGTATTAGTACGGAAAGAACTTTAATATAATGCAAATTAATTTAGTTTGTTAGTGTATAACCCCTCCATGACAAAAGCATTTTCTTTCCAACTTCTTAAAAGTTTAACTTAGAAAAGGACACAATACTATTTAAAAAAACATTTGCCAAGTATCCAATGCCTCTACCCCAACATTCTCAAACATACAAAATATTTCTCGTTTCACGATATAAGTTATGCATAATAAATCACGAAAAATAATTGCTGAACATAAGAAATTACTGTAACTTAGTTACATAAAATAGCATCATAATGTCAAAGGCAAAAGTTTTTGTGCTTAAAAATAAACAATTGTGAGTCATGAACAATAATGCTATAATCAAAATACCAAAATAAAAGAGATAAGGAACCTAGATAAGCTATCAAAGCTAGGCAACTAAAATTGATGATCCGTTGGAAGTAAAAATAAAACATACTGAAATTACCTTTGGAATGCGGAGTGGATTTTTTGAAGCATATTCACACAGTTTAGAAATTTTCCTATCATTAGGTTCTTCATCCTGAAAGAAAGCATATAAACAATTTTTATACTGTGATTAAAAAAAATGATTATGTTAAGACAAAATATTTAAATTTAAGCTGCAGAAAACAAAAGCACAAAGCTTTTCTCATAACCTCATTTATTTAATAAAGTTGACCTAAATCATGAAAGAAAAACATGCTGTATAATCCAATAAGATTTCATAAGAATTAGATAGCCATCTGAATTCACTAAATAACATCTAAAGCTTCTAGAAGCTATTGATATTTCTATGCAGAAGCATAAGACCATCCAGGTAAACACGTCTACAAGTCCTTTGAACACAAAAAATAGAATATCCATCCTTTTTTATTTGGGAAATTTGCATACATAGACATAATTCATATGCATTTACATATCTCACACCTAAACTTTCATAAATACATATCGGCACTTTCATGCTTTAAACCTATACATGAAAAGATGTATTTCACTTTTAAAAAGTGATACTCGCATTATTTTTGATGTAATATAACGAATTGAGTGCTATGTGTGTAAATATGAAAGTTTAGGTTTGATATATATAAATACATAAGAATTGAGCGCTATGTAGGTAATGTCCCCTTTTCCTTGATCCACACTTTATTGGCTATAGAAAGGCATCAATAATATGAAAACAACTGAAATCTGACGTGATTGAAGACTTAAATGTTCACAAACATTGTCTAACAAGTCGTTGTTGACAAGAAATTTAATTCCGTAAGGTTTAGTCAAAGTAATCTCAAAGAATTTTAATCCTAGGCATACCATTGCTTGATTAAAATTCATTGTTAGCAATCTAAAGTTCAAAGTTGTGAGTTCAGTGCTAAATAGAATTATGGGATTTAGTTAGGAGTGATTTAAAAAATGACAAAAAAGCATGAGGCAAATCATTTGCCAATTATACTTTTCTATTAGCAAATCCAAAGTTATGGGGAGGTTTGAGAATCTTAGAAGATGACAAACACGCATAACCTTAGGTTTGAGCACGAGAAATAATAAGTTTAGTCCCACATTTGATGTTTAAAAAATAAATTGACAAAGAAATACTACGTGCTTAAATTGGCGAAGAAATTCCGTGGTTAGATTCACGCATAACAAAACAAGATTTAAACAATATTTTATGAGCATTAAGTGTAGAAATTAAGAACAGAATACCAAGCACTACATCCTAACCTTGGATTTAGGGAAAATATCAGCTAATAACTTCTTGTACCGCTTCACTGGCTGCCGTGAACTTGTCCTCAATGAAGGACAAAAGACGCAGAGCTTCTCACATGCAGGATAGACGTTCCTTGAGAAAAATCCCATCGTCACAAGCATCAAATAAAACAAACTTTCAACACGAAGTTCGAAGATCTCCTGAACAACCTACATTGCATTAAAAGTAGATAAGGCTTTCCCCATTTTTAATTTTTTGATGATCCCGTCATCTAATCAGATTTGAAACCAAAAAAACAAAAACAAAGCGTTGCCCATCCAGAAATTTAATCTAGAATTTTCTCCGTACTCTTCCAGATATCATTAGAATACAAAAAAAGAAGGTTGAACTCACAGCACTCTACCCGTGCGTAACTGTACAAATATGAAACAAATCATTGATGGATACAAAACTATTTGTAACCCATACAACACACACCAATTACATTTAAAGCAATTCAAAAACACATATCTAAAGTTTCAATTTCTCGTACTTCTTCAAGCGAGGAAACTGAAAGATTTAGAGATAATTAGCTTAATCAAGTCACGATCTCAATTATCAATCACTTAGAAAACACAAAATAACCGCTAAAATCCGATTCACAGCTGATATCTTCGAATCCAAAAAAAAAAAAACGCAGAACAACGCACCAATTAAATTTTCCTCCCACAGATAACACAATCAACCAAACAATCAAAAGCTCGAACGGGAACGATCAAAATTTTAAGGCTGAATTGCTCCGACTGGAAAGACCTCCGGGATAAGATCGGATCACAGAATGCAACTGCGGAGGAGAGGGATCAGATTGCTGGATTACTTCCCACTCGTACTCCTTCCCACCCTAGTCTCCTCTCCCCTTGCCGCCTTCTCCGTTCCCGCAAAAAATGAGATAAAGGGCGGCGAGATGAGGATCTCGAGAGAGGAGACGCATTAAAATGTGGAAATTTTAAAATAAAATTTTCCGGCTGAAGCCGTGTTGGCTGCCGGCTTTACATAATTGCATTTTGCCCCCTCGTAATTTTCTATTATGCTGAAAAACAACACAAATAAAACCTTGTTCTGTGCTCCAGTAATACATTTTGATGACGTGCAATCATAAGAGGGGTTGTCAATATACTTAGATATGATGGTCTTATTTGAAAAAATGCAATTCTTCTTGGAGGCAAGTCCACGTGTCGTCCAGCATTGGCTTGCCGGCGAGGTTAACCGTTACGGTTAGGATTAATTTGAGAAGGCTGCTAACAAATTCGTTATATGAGAAAGGAATTACGAGCAATTTGTTCCGAACATTTACATACCTAACATACAATTGTTTTAGATTTATATATCTCATATTTATGGAAGAAATATTACATCAGTACTACGCACGTAAAAATAAAGTGCGTAGCCAATCAAAACATGCCACGACATCTCGCGCGGTAGAGCAAAAAAAACGGCGCAGTAACACGGGGAATATTCCCTCCTGTGTTATTCATGTGTTATTGCACGTTATTCATGTGTTATTGTGTGTTATTCATGTGTTATTGATGTGTTATTGTGTTATTATAACATTAAGAATATTTTCAGGATACAATAACACATGAATAACACACAATAACAC